>NC_056735.1:1421531093-1421761093 GCF_019279795.1 Protopterus annectens
AAGTTTAGAAAGATTACTGTTAAGCAACTATTTTTTGGTAACAACTCCAGAGCACAAACACTTTTAGCACAGCTACAAAGGCAACAGAAAGTGAAAAGGGTTGTTATCAAACTTAGGGAGCCTATGACAAAAATAACCAGAGATCCTATGTCAGTATTAGAGATATTTTGGAAATTTATGAACATTTGTATAAAGCAGAGGAATGTAGAAACCAACAAAGAGCATAAACAGAAATATTTATGGAAATCTTAATTATGCCAAGGTTAGAGAAAGGTGAGGCTCAATAAATAATTGTTAAGAGAGGAGATGAGATGAAAATAGTGAGGTATAATCAATCGTCAGGGAAGTCTCCAGGAGCTGATGGCATTCCTGTGCAGGTCTAGAATTTAGGAGGGAAAAAACTAATAAAGATCTGAAAGATTTTTTTTTTCTGTTTAATAATATCTAAAAAGGAAGGGAAGCACCAGCATCTTGGCAGAAAGCTGTGGTGGGTGCATTACTGAAAGAGGATAAAGACATATCAGACCCAGATTTATACAGACCTATTTCAGTTTTAAACCATGATCATAATGTGTTTGTCTACACTAGGTAAAAGAATGGCAAAGATGTTGCCAAAATTGATATATATATATATATATATATATATATATATATATATATATATATATATATATATATGCATCAGTTTGTTTTTATGCAGGGGAGCCAAGCATTTAACATTAAAAAGAAAAATAATGATCCATATGTAAGCAGAATATAAGAAAATACTGCTGTTGTCGGTGGGTCGTGATGCAGATCAAAACATTCAATCCAGTAAACTGGGATTTTATAAACAGGGCAATGGAAGAATTTGCATTCCCGGATACAATAATGAGAATATATGAAGGATCAGAGTTGTGTTTAAACAGATGAATGAGGCAAGAGTGTCTTTTTTCCCTTTATTTGCTTTATATTTATACTATTAGCAAAGAAAATCAAGGACTTAAAATTCAATGTTATAAATGCTATGGTAATCAATAAAAGTGAGCTTTATTTGTTGATGATGTTAATTTGAACTTGATAAATCCACAAAAGGACATTTTGGTGCTGTGGAACATTTTGTTACAGTTTCAAGTCATTTTCAGGTTATAAAATTAATGAAGATAAAACAAAGCAGTAAATTACGTACCATCCCACATACAAATCAGTTTTGTAACATCGGGACAAATGAAGTTTAATACTTTATTTTTTACTGAACTGCTTGCCTTTGTATCTTTAAACATCGCATTTCCCTGAACAAAAAATGTTCAGACCTCTCAAGACTGAGTGTTGGCACCTGCAGATTGCTCCTCTCATTGTAAAAGTAGTTAGAAATTAAAAAAAAAAAAACTAATAACTCTGTAGATGCATGAAGGAATCTCTGTAAATTTCGCACAGAACAGAGTCTACAAAATTCCCCTGGCCAACTGCAGACTTCATGTTTCCCAATGAGAACAATGGAAAAAACACCAACCTAATATCTTTAACAAAACACCACTCCAAACGGAACACTTTAATTAAAAAAAAAGTAAAAAAAGTTAAAGCTTTTGTGTCAACATTTACAATTCAAATCCCATTTATATATGGAGATCTGCTTTCCTTCATTGAGTTTACGGTTCATTGAACCATAAATCAATGAACTCACTTTTACGAAACAGCACTATGCCAAAATCACAGTGTGCCAACTGGCATATCCCCGAAACAACAATCTATAAAATATAAAAAAACACAAACATGTTCTCCACTATTTTTGAAGGGGGCAGGCTGCACTGTGAACCCCACACTCCCCGCAAATTAAATATACCAACTCTGAAATTGTACTACAGTGACAACACGGGTGGATTCTCTGATCCTTACTGTAGTGTGATCTCCATGTACAAGCTACAAACACTGTAAAATTAGTTTTAAACACCTTCAACATATTTCAAACTACTGGCATATCCGTAATGTAAAACAACTAGTATATATATCTGTTTCTCCATCTCACTACCAGCATCACTTTCCCTTAAAGGGGAACTTGGCATAGTGCCCTTTTCGTAAAAGTGAGTTTGTGATTTGCAGTCCGATGAACTGTAAATTTGATGATGGAAAGTAGACCCTTAAATATTTAAATACTCACATCACATCAAAAAACATTAATATGATTGGAAGATGTGTAACACTCTTGATTTTAAAAAGCATTTGAAATGAATCACACCATTCATTCCTGGGGCATTATATGCATTCAATAATATCTGCCACTTTAACTCTTACTTCTAATGCTGTTTCTAAATCACCACTACAAACCTCTAAATCTATATTATCTAACACAATAAAACAAAAACTTTTTACATTTTTTACATTGTTGTTTCTGCTTATACAAGGAATTACTTTCATCTCATATTTTCATTGCATATAAATGTACATAAATTGTGTTTTTTAACATTGTCCTAGCTTTCCCAGTGCAAAAGCATTCACATACCTAGCACTGTGCATAATAAACCACATTAAATTACTTACATGTAAAATATCCTTGACTAGCATAACTTTTATCAGTAGAACTACAAAATATGGAAGTCCCATCTGCAATATATCTACAGTATACACAATCTTGACATTTATATGCTCCTCTTTTTATCTTTACAATACATACTTTGTCATTTATTTAAAAATCTTTCAAGTTATTACATCTTTTGGTAACAAAACTAGGAATATATTATACTTTTTAAAGCATCAGGGAACCCTTTAAAATGTTTCACGTTTTCAGTAATAATTTATTTTACAGCATAAAAATCAACTGTATAAGGCAACACTGCATTTGTCTTACTTTAATACAACTCTCCCATCATATGGACAAGTTAAGTTAATACAACGGACATTTCTATCAACTTCTTTTTGCACTTCGTATATTCTTTTACATTTGAACTTATCTTCCATTTCTATTATAATATAACTTGGACAAGCTCTCTTTTTAAAAATTTATTTTATAAAATCAAATTCATTTAAAAAAATAAACATGCTCCATAGATATATATTCACCTTACACCATTGACCATTTACAATATTATTTTTACATATCCAGGCTGCATACTCCTATAGTGCAGTAATGTCATCATCATCATCATCATCTTCTTTCGGCTGTTCTTGTTAGGGGTCGCCACAGCGGATCATCTGTTTCCATTTCTTCCTGTCCTCTGCATCTTGTTCTGTCACACCAACCAACTCCATGTCCTCTCTCACCACATCCATAAACCTTATCTTAGGCCTTCCTCTTTTCCTGTTACCTGGTAGCTTCATCCTTAGCATCTTTTTCAATATACTCGGCATCCCTCCTCGGCACATGTCCAAACCAATGTAATCTTGCTTCTCTGGCTTTGTCTCCAAACCTTCCAACCTGGGCTGACCCTCTAATATACTTATTCCTAATCCTGTCCACCCTTGTCATGCCCAGTGCAAATCTTAACATCTTTAACATTGCCACATCCAGCTCAAACTCCTGCCTTTTTGTCATTGCCACTGTCTCCAACCCATATAACACAGCTGGTCTCACTACCCTCTTGTAGACCTTCCCTTTCACTCTTACTGGTACTCGTCTGTCACAAATCACTCCTGACACTCTTCTCCATCTACTCCATCCTGCCTGTACTCTGTTCTTCACCTCTCTTCCACACTCACCGTTACTCTGAACTACTGATCCCAAGTATTTAAACTCATCCACCTTTGCCACCTCTACTCCCTGCATCCTCACCATTCCTCTATCCTCTCTCTCATTCACACACATATATTCTGTCTTAGTCCTGCTGACATTCATTCCTCTTCTCTCTAGAGCATATCTCCATCCCTCCAGGGTCTCCTCCACCTGTTCCCTACTCTCACTACAGATTACAATGTCATCTGCAAACATCATAGTCCACGGGGACTCCTATCTGATCTCGTCTGTCAACTTGTCAATCACCACTGCAAAATAAGAAAGGGCTCAGAGCTGATCCTTGATGTAACCCCACCTCCACCTTAAATGCATCTGTCACTCCCACCGCAGACCTCACCCCTGTTACACTACCCTCATACATATCCTGTACCACTCTTACATACTTCTCTGACACTCCTGACTTCCTCATACAATACCACAACTCCTCTCTAGGCACCCTGTCATATGCTTTCTCTACGTCTACAAAAACACAATGCAACTCCTTCTGACCTTCTCTGAACTTCTCCATCAACACTCTCAGAGCAAACATTGCATCTGTAGTGCTCTTTCCCGGCATGAAACCATACTGCTGATCACTAATCATCTCGTCCCTTCTTAACCTAGCTTCCACTACTCTTTCCCATAACTTCACGCTGTGACTGATCAATTGAATCCCTCTGTAGTTACTACAGCTCTGCACATCACCCTTATTCTTAAAAATCGGTACCAAAACACTTTTTCTCCATTCCTCAGGCATCCTCTCACTTTCCAAGATTTCATTAAACAATCTGGTTAACAACTCCACTGCCATTTCACCTAAACACCTCCATGCTTCCACACATCTGGACCAACAGCCTTTTCATTATTCATCCTCTTCATAGCTATCCTTACTTCCTCCTTGCTAATCCATTGTACTTCATGATACACTATCCCCACATCATCCTTCTTCTCCTCTCATTCTCTTCATTCATCAACCCCTCAAAGTACTCTTTCCATCTCCTCAACACACTCTCCTCACTTGTATGTTTCCCTCAATATCCTTTAACACCTTTACCTGCTGCACATCTTGTAATGTATAATTAATATTTTTCTTCTTCTGAATCTCAGTTGTCAAATCAATTTTCTTCTAATACATTAATAAATCTAAATATCTGATGGCATATTTACTAACACTGTATGTAAAAGACAAAAACAAAGTATTGGATTCTAAAATTTCAATACATAACTTTAATTCTTCCACAGAATCCTCCCATATGATAATAATATCATCTATAATCCATAAAATAATACTTTAAGTTCTTCTCATTTGTATACAATGCTTCTTCCCAATAGGACATTATCAAATTAGCAAAAATGTGTCCCACCATGAAAACCATAGCAACTCAAGTTAATAGTTATAGATATTATTGTTAAAAAGAAAAAAAGGTAAAATCAAATCTACTAATGCTAGCAACAATTCTTTTTTTCATCTGAAAAGATATTTGCATTAAGTAACTGAAAACCAAACTACTCCATTCCTATATCATGCAGGATAACAGAATAAAGTGATTTTACATCAATTGTCACTATCAACTATTTTTCTCAATTTTCATATTTTTAACTTCTCTAATAAATCCATAAAGTCCCTGCTACATGAGTGATTTTACTGCTCCTATAACCATCTGCTAATATATTTGCAGATGCAAGAAAGTTTTTTCATGCTGTTCATCATTCTGTCTTATTTTTTCCAAGCCTATTTGCTTAAAAAATGTTATAGCTTAATCCATTTCCAAGGACATTATTGTAGACATCCACCCATATAAAACAAGGTTAATTATATTAAGTCTATATATAATATAATCTAATAAGTGTACTTCTACACCCTCACCCTAGCCCAAGATCATATTATATTAACTTAAACTTGCTACTCTCCAGCCTTTCTAAGCCTATATTTCTTACAATTACATAAAAACACTTGTTTAATATCGTTAACATATACAACAGTCACTGAAAAGAGTCTCCACAATTAAAATATATCTAACCTCATCCTACAGAATGCTGCTTTACAACATAACATGCAGTTTCTATATCATGAAATATTTTATATGAATTGAACAAGTAAAAAAAAATCTAATCTTTTTCAGCCACTTTTTCCTGCAAAGCCATATTCTATAAAATGTGACTGATGATTTACAGTCTTCTATTTATTCACTAATTTCAGTGATGCTGTTTTTTTCCCTAATCATGTTCTTCAGCCAACACTAGACTCTGATTCATGTCCAAGGTACTCCCAATTCTTTTAGTCAACTCTTGCGTGTATATTTTTTATCTCTGAAGCATTTTCCTTTGGAACAATGGAAAAGGTTTTGCTGGCAAAGTCTCTTTATGTGCTCTACTATCAGAAGAATATAAAACAGAATCCCCATTTGCTTGCCGGGTCACTTTTGTTGGATATTTTTATTTACTCCTTGGCTTGTTCTGCATCAAAATGTATTTAATTCTCCAGGAAAATATTCTAAAGACAGCTGGATACAGCAGCTTGAATCTCACACCTGTCTCTTGACATTCCTTGACTGCTGGTATAAACTTGCTTCTGCCTGGTATACAGTGAATAATCATTTTCCTCAAACACTCTGCTGTTCCAATTTTTAATATTTTTCCTTTCTGCCACAGTTTTGGCATGACCAACTCTTTCTGTTTGTATAACTGCATATTTACTAATATAGTTCTTGGCTGCTTTCTCATGGCCAGCATGCTCTTTCAGTTAACAAATATTGCTGTGAAACACCAGCACAGTTGCTTATCTGAATTTTTATAAAATGAATACAGTCTGTCCCTACCAGTTTCTCTGGTACAGAAGAAAAAACTCAGGTTTTATCTGTACATTCTATCTTCTGACACTATTTTTTGATACAGCTCTTCTTGAGAAGCCTCATACTCAGCCAGCCTTTTCTTTATTTCAACCTCTGATTTTTGCAGTTTTATCAGCTCATCTGAATAGCTCGTTAAAGCTTTGCATATTATTTCCAGACTTTTATTTTAGTTAATATATTCCATCAGCGTTTCATTTATTTCAGTCACCTCTGAATACATTTGATTTACTTTTTCCTCTACATTACTGGAAACCATCTCTTGTACCAGAGCTGAAGCTTGAATAGGTTTTTGCTGAACAGCTGTAGGATTCTTCCTACCCAGTGTTCTCTTCACCTTTTCTGATTGATTTTCTTTCAGGTTCTCTAAATTTCTGCTTTGCTAGCAGCCAGGCAGTGTACTTACTTGCCATTAAGTGACTATTACTCAAATTGATAATTTCACTAGCTCCTTGTTCTCAGTTTCTGTTTTCACAGTTGGGTTGAAATTAAACTGTTGATCAGTGTACAACCATCTTGGAGCCTCAGCTTCTCCTCTTGTCTGTGAGCCTCCTTGCCACTGCTTTTCAAAATGCTGCTTGTTAGAAATTTGTCAGATTGCTTTCAGTTTCTTTAAAAAGGATTCTGGAAAGGATGGAAAGAATTTACTGAACTTTGAAAATGAGAGATGAAATCTGAGTAATCCAAGCAACCCCTTGAATCAGCTTCTCTCTCTTGTCAGATCTTTTGAGCACTTCAGCAGCAAACAAGACAGGTAACACATCTTTGTCAAGGGGAGAATTCAAAATCCCTGCTTCTGGTAAGTTTTGAGAGTGCAACCAACCAAATCTTCTCATAATTGAACCAGTAGCACCAGCTCAAGATACATCATCAGCAAAGTCATAAGAGCACTTTAAGGACTGTTTGGTTACTTGAGAAGCAGACACAATTAAGGAATTTAACAAAGCTTTAACCTCTGAAGTAGAAAATTTAACAGTTAACTTTCTTGTGTTCTCAAAAGAAGCCAGTAAAGAACTGTTAACGTGTCTGCTTGGCAGTTCAAAATTCTGTAAATTAAGGTACAGAACATTATAATTTTTCCCAAATCTGTCAGAAATCAGATTAGAAAGAAAGATTAGAAAAGTATGCACCTAAGGTGCTTTATATAACCTCTCAGATATTTTGGGTCAGGGGGCTGACTAATTGGCATACTGCATGTTGTTAAGAAAACATCCTCTAAGGCAGACAAAACAGGAGGAGCAGCTGCTGGCTGAGGAAAATCCATTTTTAATACATCATATTACTTTCGCTGGAGACAAGGATTTCATGCTGTTTCCACCGAAATAAACATGTCAATTTTATTAATAGCCTCAGAAAAAGATAATTCTCCTGTAAGGAACTCTGAAGAAACACTTTCCTTGGAATCGTAATCTTCAGCTTGAACAGAGTTATCAGAAGAAAAACTCTCCCTTCCTGCTCATCTGACTGGCAATCATTGTCAGACTGAGAAGAAAATATTTTTCTTTTCCTGTTATGAGGCAGTTAGGAAACAGAATACAATATATTAAAAGCAGAGAGTAATCTATTAACAAATCCCAACAGATTTTTCCTGTCCAGACTTTTCCTGTCCATAGCTGAAGATACAGACGGAGAAATGTTTCTAGGTTTCTGCTTTTTCTTCCAAGTATATTCTCTGTAAAGAGGCTAACCCCTGATAAGAACACTATCCCAGGAATCATGCATCTTATACCAGCTAAGTGGTACACCTTCACCCATTCCTTCTCCAAAGACCAATAAAAATGGTTGTTTGCCTGGTTAGGGCAGCCCTACAACTGCAGGGATCATGACAATCTCCAGGTCCTAATGTCTGAGGCAGTGATGGAGCAGCCATTCACCTTAAAACTCCCTAGTAACTTTCTTCTTCTTTTGGGGGATGGGAGAAACGTCTTTCTTTCTTCTTCTTGGGGATAGTAGAAACAAGAATGGCTAGGACCAACAATTGTTCCATGTTCAAACCAAGAAGAAAGCTTGACAGGTGGGCAATGGAGCTTGAGTATATCAGTAAATCATCTGACACCCAAAATCCTGCCCCCCCCCCCCAAACACACACTTATTCTACACAAACATTTATAACAGGTGAATAAAATATAGAATTTTATATATTTTTTTTTCACAAAAGTATACCATAAGTAAAAATCCTTTAAACAAACATGACAGTCCAACCACAAACTATTTCCTAGCATAAAATCAAATAATTCACAGAAGAAAACACAGCTTTTCTTCAGAAAAATAATGCAGGGGAAGTTTCCCCAGAAAGTAATTATATGCCCAGCCTTGAAAGGATTGCTACATGACTGTCAGTTACACAAAGGTCACAGAGGCAGATCACTTTAGTGGCAAGAAAGCTATGAAGCATTTGGCACCCAAACTGTCTTTTTATATGGCTCTTCTCAATCCACTGACAGAATGGGCACATGGAAGGTGCCCAAAACTGGCTTCAGAAAAATAATGCAGGGGAAGTTTTCCCCAGAAAGTAATTATATGCCCACCCTTGAAAGGATTGCTACATGACTGCCAGTTCCACAAATCCCACAGAGGCAGATCACTTCAGTGGCAAGAAAGCTATGAAGCTTTTGGCACCCAAACTGTCTTTTTATATGGCTCTACTCAATCCACTGACAGAATGGGCACATGGAAGGTGCCCTAAACTGGCTAATTGTCATATTCTAGGTAAGGATATAGACCAAATATTTTGGTCTACTGCAACAGTGATCTAAATGTTGAACTTCTCCATTCACAATGCCTGAATGTGATAGTGTCAACAAATAAGCAAGCAATCCTACAGTTGCTGACCTATACATATTACTCCATTTCAAGGAGGGTCATGCCTCCTTCACACTGCGGGATATAGAGTTTGCCAAATACTTTTTTAACTACAATATTTGTTGGGCATGAAGCAATTTTCTTGCCTTTTTATTCAAATGACACAACATTTTTGACTAGTCAGTCAAACTAAAGAAGTTAGAACAGGGAGAACAAGTTAAGCTACAGCCTCAGCTTCATTCCATGATGCAGAAACTGTTTTAAATATTAGTTTCTGTTTTCTAATCCTTACCAAACTTTATTTTTATTTGTACATATTGTATTCCCAATCTTTTATCTCTTTCCAGATATTTAGTTATATTTTCAGTTGTTTGTTGGATTGGCTATCATATGCAAAAAAAAAAAAAAAAAAAACGAAAGTGACATGTCATTTGACAGAAGTGTTTTCTTGAAGTCAAACTGTACCCATATCAGAGTCTGTTAAGTGAAAAATCTTAGTGTAATGAGTGCAAGGCAAGACAGCAACTGCTACAAAAAACCACCTTGGAATTTTCTCCATGGGATTCTTACTAATGGGAAATAATCTGTTCTTTTTCATAGATCAATTGTAAAGTGGCCATTCTTTTTACAGCAGCTGCAGTGTAATTTATCTGAGAGCATGCTATAATCCAGCAGTCTGAGATGCTGTCAAGTGCTTTTTTGTATCTATTCTTGCTGTACAAATGTTCTGGCTTTACAGATGTACATTATGGCTTTGTTTAGTAAAAATGATCTGAGGTTACATATGATACTATTTTATTCCCCTTCTCTTCTAGTCACTTGACTGAAGTTTTTGCTAGATAACTCTAGCTGGTATCATTTTATGATCTTCATATAGAGCATTTTGGCCATTTTTTCAATCACGGTTAAGTCATGGCACAAGAATGTTGGATACAGTCAGCCAAAATTTGGTACAGCATCTGGACACAGAGTTTTCCAGATGGGGCCCTTTCTGAACCTCATCTCTCTCCCTCACTGGCAGTTGCTTTGTTTAATTTCATGTCCTCTATACTGGAATTTCTTGGGGTTCTTTTTTTTACATCTTTTATCCGTTCATTACTCTAGTATTCAAGAGAGCATTTGCACATATTTCTTCAGAATTTATTCATTTCTTCTGTTTTTGATGGTGTAACAGTTGTTTTTCCTTCCCAGCATGCCTCAGTATGGAATTTTATGTTTTTGCTTCATTTGTTCATAGGTTCATACTAGGCTATCTGCCCGAGGGCATTTACAAGCCTAGCCCATAGTTTTGTGGCTTACGCCACCCCTTTAGTATGGGGAACTATACCCATTATTTTGCTGTGCCTCTGTCGAGCAGTGACACTGAGGTAATCCCTGGGGTATATCTGCGATCTCCCATCCATTGGTCAAGATTTCTCTTGAACAAGGCCAGCGAGGTGCTCTGCCTCACATATACCGGGATTTTGTTCCACAGCATAGGGAGTCTTTGGGTGATGAATCTATCCCTCCAGCATGTCCTATTAATAGCCATGTCGAGGTTTAAGTCTCCCGCCCTTGTGGCTCTGATGGATCTAGATTTTTTGAGGTGAAGCATATTCATCAAATCTGGGTTTGACATGGCCTTGTATGTTAGGCAAAGGTCACCTCTGAGCAAGCGGTAAGTGACTGAATAGAGCTGGAGTTCTTTCAGTCGGGCAGCATAGGACAGATGTTTGAGACCCTTTATCCTTTTGGTGAGGAACTTTTGTGGCCTCTCCAGCTGCTGCAAGTGTCGGGTCAGATACATTCCGAATGGGGCATTGTACTCAATCATTGGTCTAATGAGTGATGAGTAAATGGAGACTATGACCTCCCTTGATCTAGATGAGAATCCCTTCATGATAAGGTGGGCAATGTAGAAGGTCTTCCTAACTACTTTAGCTACATGGGTGTCGAATGACAGACTACTATCAACCTGGGTCCCCAGGTCCCTGATAACTTCTTCTGTGCTCAGTGGATTGCCACCTATTTGGTAGCTAGGGGTAACCTTGTTTTTCCCGAAGGGTATGACTATGCATTTTTGGCATTTAACTTTAGGCCATGGCTCTGGCACCAGTTATCCGTTTCTGTGAGACCCTTCTGAAGGATATCTGTGTCAGATGTGTTTTCTACTATGGCCCAGTTTGCAGTCATCTGCAAACTTTGTCAGCCATAACCCTCCTGTGTTTGCTTGTACTTGGAAAAGTAGATGCCAAACAAGAGTGGGCCCAGGACTGAGCCCTGTGGTACACCACTTGTGACAGGCTTTGAGTCTGACATGGTGCCAGCAACTCTGACCCTGTGGGTTCTGTCACTCAGCCAGTTTGCAACCCATCTTGTGATGTATGGGTTAACATTTAAGCTGATGAGTTTTTCAATGATACCCAGTGGGGTATTGTATCGAAGGCCTTCGCCAGATCGAGGTAGGCTGTATGGACTGCCTTTCCCTCATCAATGGCTTTGGTGACTGTTTGAAAAAGTCAACCAAGTTTAGAAGGCATGATCTGCCTTTGACAAAGCCAAACTGGGATGGATCCAAAGTCTGCAAATTCCTATGTCTTTATTTATGAGGTCCATTATGATCCTCTCCATGGCTTTGCAGATAAGGCTTGTCAAGCTAATGGGCGGTAATTTCCAGGGTCGGTGGAGGCACCGCCTTTGTGAAGTGGGACCACAGTTGCAGTGCGCCACTCCTGGGTGCGTATCCAGAGGTAAGATTATGATTAAACAGCTGTCCTAGCTGTGGGTTTAATTCCTCGTTGAGTTCATGGAGCACACAGCCTGGGACACCATCAGATCCCATGGATGCTGTGTTTTTTGCTTTGGAGAGAGCAGTTCTCACTTGGGCGTTGGAGATGTTTGGGGGGCTGCAATCGCTTGGTATAGATATCTCTCCTTTTGGGGGGGGGAGAAGTTTGCACTGAACCTGTCAGCCAGTATGTTGGCAATGTCTGTAGGATCAGTAATCTTCACATCATTTTGAACTAGTTCTGAACATATCTGGGAGTTTCCTCCCAGGTTTCTAACATAGCTAAAGAAGGCCTTATGATTGTCTTTTGAGACTTTAGCTATTTTTCTCTCAAAATTTGCTTTGGATGATTTTATGAGAGCTCTTAGTTTTTTACTTATAGTGATCAAGGGTGTCTTACCTTTTAAGGATTTTGCTCTATCTTGTAGTAGCTTCCTCCTTTTGTTGTAGAGTTTGTTTATGGCTGGGGTCCACCAGACTGGACGCTTGCCTTTGGTACACAGAGTCTTTGTTTTGCTTGGGATTGCCTTATCCATGCAGTCCTGCAGGTGCTGGTAGAAGGCATTTGTAAGTGATTCAGCGGCTTGAGTACTGTTTTCCGCCGGCTCGGGGCCTTAAAGGAGACCACACTAGTCTTTAGAAGTGTGAAGTCGGCTTTCGAGAAGTTCATTACTGTGGTCTTTTTTATTTCAGGTGGGGGTGGGATGAGGACCTCCAGCGAGATTAGTTTGTGATCTGATCTCACCAGTGAGGGGTATACTTCCGGTGTTGAACATTGTGCTCCCATGTTCGTGATGATGAGATCAAGTATGTTATCTCCTCTTGTGGGGATGGTGACTAGTTGTTCCATGGCATTTGAGTTTATGAATTCCAGGAACTTTTGGGCTAGGGTGTTTGGGCTTGAGTAGTGTTCCCAGTCTATATTAGGGTAATTGAAGTCACCTAGTATGATGGTGTTTGGTGATACATTTATCCCCTCTAGTGTTTTCAGGAAGGCCATGTGAGGTTCCTGAGTTTGTGAGGGTGGCCTGTAACATGCTACAATTTGCAGAGCAGTCTTGCCTATGGTTAATTGCACCTGGATGGTCTCCGATGCATCGTGCGTTGCCACCAGTCTTGAGATGTGGGTGTCCTTGATGAATATGGATACCCCTCCTTTCTTGGTATTGTCCGGATTTTGGGGCGGAACGCATGATATGAGGTAAAACCTGATAGTGCTGGGGTGCTCTCAGGAGCCTTGAACCAGGTTTCTGTCACAGCACAGACATCGATGTTCTCCATACTGAGAAGGGCCTCGAGTGCGTGCATTTTGAGATTTAGACTTCTGGCATTGAGCAGCATTACCCTTAGTTTTTTCCTTTTTGTGTTCTAGGGTGGTAGGTTTAGAATTTGAGCCTTGCCTAAAAAGGCACTATGGGGTGGCAAGAGCCTTTGCCAATATCCGGAATCCCAGGGTGACAGGTGCAAGCCGTCCCTTGAAGCAGCGTGGCTTGTCCAGCATGTCATCCCAGGCAGACAGACATTGGATCCCCTTTGAATGACACCAGAGTTTAAGCCAATTGTTAAAGCTGATCATCTTATCTCTGTATTGTGGCATCATTCTTGGTGAAGGTAGGATACTGCTCAAGGTCAGGGTCATACCTGCCTGGGCTACATAATCAGAGAGCTCCTCAATGTCTCTTTTCATGTAGTCCAAGGAGGTACGTCTCAGGTCGTTTACACCAGCGTGGACAATGACTGAGTCGTATTTGTACCTGCTGTTGAGAGACCTGAGTGCTTGTGTTATGTGGTGGATTCTAGCGCCCGACAGGCAGCTTACTGTGACCTTCTCCTTACTCAGTGTGGTGAGCGGGACGTCAGTGTGTCTGACTATGGAGTCACCAATGACTAGTGTGTCTGGCATTGTGTTTGGCCTTAAGGGCTGTGACTGTTTGACACTCTGACTGTGAGGTCTATGTGTTGCAGGTGTTGTGTTCTGAGGTGGTGGTTGTTTGGGTGTCTGTTTTGGTGGCCTCTGCTGTTTTGGTAGATTTTTGATCAGAGCCTCCGAGTATGTCTTTGTGTGTTTATGTGTATGATTTGAGGTTGTGATGGTACTATGTGAGACTGGGTCTATAGTGTGTGTGGTAACCTTTTCCTCCTGACTGGTCTTGCCAGTCCTATGTTGAGAGAGCTCAGCCTCCAGTTTGGCCGTATAGTTGCATCTCTCGCATGTATTTGTGTTTTGTGGGAGGAGGAGAGGGTTGTCTGTGTACATGAGGCAATTGTAACATTGCCTCAATATTCCCAGGTTCACCAGCTGTTGAATCCGAGTTGCTGGATAGAAGGAACAGCTAAATCGCTTTATAAGCTAAGCTAATGCAATTACAGGGTGAGCACAGAGAATGTTGCAGGTGATCATTTTTCTCTCTTACTGAGAAAGCAGGTATGAAAAGATGACTGAAGTAGACCTTGAGAAGGGAATCTGCTATCTTTTCAGAACCACTGCTGCAGGTATACATTTTACAGGAGAGGACAGTTAAGGTTGCATGGTCCTGACTGTTTTAGTTTGTCAATGCAGCTTTAGAGGTGTCTGTCCTCTGGACATTGACTATGAAGTTGTGTATACACACACACACACACACACATATACACACACACATATATATATATATATATATATATATATATATATATGGGTTCCTATTGCGTGATCGAAAATTGTAAAGGGTGAACTGAATGGTCGAAATGTCGAAAAGTCGTGCACGTAACATGGAAATCGCCGTAGAGAATATTTTCAATTTACTTCAATGCAGTGCGATCTCGGAGTAGGAATATTTAAGTAGTGGGGGTGTGGGGGGTGCAGCCCCCTGCCTACAGCATTTAGGTAAGTATAGTTTTTTTTTTTTTTTTTTTATTATATTTTCGAAATTTTAAACATCGCTCATATGGTGTCGAACATATGGTGTTCATGTTTGAAACTTTTAAAAATATAATATAGACCCTATGTATGTATATATATATATATATATATATATATATATATATATATATTTATGATTGTGAGACAAAGTGAACAGTGACATTCTTTGTTACATTGTATATGCATCTGCATCATAAGTTATATTTATATTTGCATACAGGAAGTTACAAAATTCAAGTATTAAGTAGTTCTGTTCTGCTCAGGAAAAATTGTTTGAGGGAAGTTGTTGGTAAATCTGTGAGCTTTTAGTTTTAAGGCTTGACACATACTCTTTAAATAAATGTGAATTTTAATGGAACAGCATTTTTACTGTTGCTTATGCCGAGTCTGTTTTCAAATAAGAGTTTTTTGTTTTCATTAGCAGAGGACCCTCATTTTTTTTTAATTTGAAGTAAAAAAATGCATTAAATCCAAACCTATGGAATTGTTGTAAATATAAAGCAAAACAGTACGTACATTGAAAAATCTGAACATTATTTCAGTGTGACTGAAGAAAGATAGACAAGTAATTGATATGGCTTGGTGGTAGGGCAAGTCCAATAACTTGTCTAGGGCCCGATTTGACCTTGGTCCAGCTCAGAACACTTGTATTAGTTCTATCAGCAAATCATACTGGGGTATTCAGTACTCTACAACCATTGGAAAAATAAGAGTGTACAGGAGAACACAGCTCATATGACATTGCATACATACTTGGAGAATACTGTGCATGCAGCGATCTATATATAAGCAATGGATGGCAACAGTGTTAGAGGAATTAATATCTGAAATTGTTTCTTTTTCATGAATGTACTGAATGTTTAGTGCTTTTAACATGATATAAACTAGCTGCACCAAATATAAAAAAAACTTATTACTCAAATGTTGCAGGCTTTAAGAGCTGCATCATAATGTTACTAATAATAAAACTCTCCTCAACAAATCCAAAGTGCAAAGCCTGACAATCCTTTTTGTGATCAACCTGCAGGTAAAACTTGCATTCTTGGCTCTCCAAAGCAACAGCATGTAGTTGCCATGGAAACAGCATGCTTAAAATGACACTATAGCATGCATGGATTTTAATTCACATTCCGTTGATTATGCATGTATGTATTTATTTCACATTTGGTTAAATGGCTAGGCATCCTAGGCACATTGTGCGCGTTCATTGGTCCTTCATGTCTAGAACACGGAACACATGGCACATTCTTTTCCTGAGGTTCCTTAAAGTTGTTCCTCCTCATTTTCTTCTTCCTTGCACTTTCCTACTATTATCAGTTCATGCTCTGAGGCAAAGCATCATATGCTGCTTATTATTTTACCTAACCCCAGCCTTCCTGCTGACTGTGACCACTTCCACTCCTCAACATGTTGTGCAGCACCCTTAATACAAAACAGCTCTTGTCACTCACTGCTGATTTAATTCTGTGCCTCAGACCCACCAACTGCTCTTTTTATTTGATTCCAGGAATACCAAAACAAGATCCAGTGAAGCATGGTGTATTGCTTTTACCCTTGATATGCTTAATGAATTTGCTACTTGCACGTCATAGCTTTAATGTTTGAGTACTTTTCTGCTCCTGTATAATTTCTGTCACATTTCCATACTTTTGAACTTGTGAATACCACTACTATTACTGCAGTCACATCTCATCATATTCTTGTATCCTTTAGTTACATCCCATATTACCACCATTTTCTAATTCAATCCATTATATTCTTCTTTCTTATACCAATAGTAGATGTATTAATCTATCCTATTTTCTCATACCCCTTCAACTGAACTGGCTGGTACAGAAGACTAGTCATTTTTTTGCCAGTTTTGTAGCTAGCCTGATAGCTATGCATGTGTCTGAGACAGTCTTGAGTGGTATTTTGTCATTACCCAAAATGTTACAAAGACTCAACATCAAGATAATGGTCTTTAATAATTTGCTATGCAGGTGGTGTCATTCTAAGCTGCTGCAGTGTAATTTGGGTAAGATGGCTGCCAAGCTCTCCTGCTTTGCAAGGAATGAGCTGCACTGGTCTTAGCATGGCTTTCACATTCTGGCTGTTGCTCGTTCATCTCTAATATAAATAATAAGGCTTGGGGTTTCCTTCCGATGCTTTAATACATACAAACTCATCAAGATGGATAGCAGCATCTTTAAATATGAACAAACTAGTTAACAAACAGAGCTTACATACATACATGTTCACATCTCAACAGCTAACTACAAAATGGCAGTCAGGTTTGCACGTGCTCAGTACTTATACTCTAGTGCAAGCCCTTGGATACCTTCTTAAAGGTATATACACATGCATATTGATCTACATCCTCCCTGTTAAAAGATTACTCTTCATGCAAAAGAATATTAGAGACAAGCATACATTACTATGTACATTGGAAACAAAATACAATGTTCATGTATAAGTTACTTCATATCTGTTACAGGGTTTAGAGATTCGACCATATCTCATAACATAATAGTTGGGACTAGATTTGGCAACAGCGACAGTCTGTGGTGCACAATTTGTATCAGGAACTTCTGGATTCATCATGGGAACAGGAATGTCCTCTGGAACTTCCTCTGGAATTGAAACACCGGACAGCTCACTCTGAGATAAAGAGTCTCTTTCACAGGCTATGTGCTGTGGTATAGGCTCAGACACCGGTCTCAAATCTTTCCGATTCCTCCTAAAAGTTGTTCCTTCTGATTTTACAATGTATGATCTCGGCTCTGGACCAATATTCTTCATGACACCAATCCAATCATAACATTTGGACGTTTGTATCCTTACCACTTCTCCCTCTCGTAATGGATTGAGCAGTCTACTGGTCTTATCGTACTAGGACTTCTGGCATTGGTGTTTCCTCAACAGATTGTTTTTCACTGGCCTGTTGTTCTTGACATAAGGAACCAACAATTGACTACTGATTGGTAATGTGGTTCTGGTTTGTCTCGACAGAAGTCTCTTAGCAGGTGAACCACGATGTTTATCACGAGGAACATTTCTGAGATTTAAACGATTCAAGAAAACATCACTATTGTCTCATTTTGACTTCTCAAATAACTGTTTTGCACTTTGCACTGCAAGTTCTGCCAAACCATTTGACTGGGGGTACTCTGGACTACTTGTGACATGAGTAAAGTCCCCTTCTTCTGCAAATCTTTTGAACTGTTGGCTTGTAAACTGCATGTCATTGTCATAAACAACTTTGTGTGGACTTCCATTTACAGCAAAATGCCGTTTCATCTTAGTAATAACACTACTGGATTCTAGATTAGGAAGTAGGTCAATTTCTAACCAATTGGAGTAAGAGTCTACTAACACCAAATAATGCTGACCATTCCACTCGAAGTTATCAGTGGCTACTTTTGACCAAGGTAGTTCTGGAATCTGGTTAAGCTGAAGTGGTTATTTCTGTTGATGAGGCTTTGTACTATTACATATTAAACAAGAAGAAAGTGCTCTCTCAATGTCTTATGACATAGAAGGACAAAATACTCTCTTTCTCACTCTTCTTTTGGTAGATTCTGTTCCTGGGTGACCACGATGCAAGATAGTAATGTACTCACGTTGGAAGGATTTTGGAACAATTACTTTCAGACCTTTCATTATGATACCTTTGTCAGACAAAATCTCACCTCTGTATGGAAAATAAGGAATAAGGTTGCAGTTCTTGCGGTAAGCTCGATTGCTTTGATGGCCATCCTTGACTGATAAATTGGTTGAGCTATTATAAAATTAGATCTTTAGCTGTGTGATCTCTCAACTCATCAAGATGTGTGGATGAAAAATTTCTCACTTCCATGACTTCAAAATCATCAAGCAATTGAGAACCTTGATTGTCATTCCATTCAGTGGTAATTCTGGGTGATCTGGATAATATTTCAGCAAGATAAATAATTTGCCTTTCTTGTAGAGAAGACTGAAATTGTACTTTTGCAATCTCAGCATCATACATTGGAGTCTGGATGGAGCTGAATGCATTGGTTTACTCAGAATAGTGACTAATGGTTAGTGATCTGTTTCAATATGGATAGGTCTGCCATAAACATAATCATAGAACTTTGAACATGCAAATGCAATTGCCAAAACCTCTTTCTCAACCCGGGCGTACCGCTATTCTGTTTGGGTAAGAGTTCTCGATCCATAGACAACAGGTTAATCCTCATGTAGAATGACTGCACCAAGTCCAAATTTCAAAATATCACAGGAAAGTGTAACTGGCTTTTGAACATCAAAGTATCTGGGCAACGGCAGAGTTCTCTGTTTCAGGACATCAAATGCTCTTTGGTGTTGCTTTAACCAAAAAGTACAGTTGTGTACACTTACCATAAATGTAGATGTTCGAGTGTCTTCACTGTTGCAGTCATGACTGTAGGGTTCTCCCCTGCCGGCAGGCAGTCCTCGGTCGGCCAGAATCCCAAAGTCTGAGTCCGGCGTCGGCTGTTCAGCCACACTCCCTGACGTCAGCGCGCCAGGAGTACAAAGCTGACAGCTGACGCCATGTTCTCCAGTTTTTCTTGCCCCAGATGTCAGGAGTCCCAAATGAGTAAGGTCCCATATCCTTTGCAAATACACCTCAGAAGAATGGTGAAAAAAGGAACCACACAAAAGGAAAAATATGAGGGGACAGGAGGGAGGGAAACCTAGACTGCAACAGTGAAGACACTCGAACATCTACATTTATGGTAAGTGTACACAACTGTACTATGTTCATCGTGTTTCACTGTTGCAGTCATGACTGCAGGGTTGAGTCCCAAAGCAGAATGAAAGGGAGGTGGTCATAAAGAAGACGGGGCGGCTAAAAGACCCTGCAAGACTGCAGAAGCAAAGCCTGCCCTAGACTTAGAGTAGAGAGGTAGATTGTAGTGCTTTGAAAAAGTATGCACTGAACTCCAAGTTGCAGCTTCCAAAATGTCTTTGGTAGGAACTCCCCTGAGGAAGGCAGCTGAAGTGGCAGCAGCTCTGGTGGAATGAGTCTGTATACTCCCTGGGATTTGCTTTCCATGGTGTGAATAACAAAATCTGATTCCATGAGCAATCCATTTAGAAATGGTCTGTTTTGAAATGACTTTACCTTGGGAACTTGAAGCATAAGAAACAAACAATTGCTCTGATTTTCTGATGTCATTGGTTCTGTCCAGGTAAAAACGTAGTTGTCTGTGTACATCCAAGGAATGTAAGATCCTTTCCCCTTTATTTTGAGGAGTGGGGAAAAATGTTGGCAAGTGAATAGTTTGATTTAAAGCCACTTTAGAAACCACCTTAGGCATGAAAGTAGGATTAGTCCTTAAAGACACCCTGTCTTGATGAAAAATAATATAAGGTTCCACAGCCATAAGAGCTTGCAACTCTGAAACTCTCCTGGCAGAGGTCAGAGCTAACAGGATGGCTGTTTTCTAAGATAAAAACTTGAAGTCAGAAGAGGCAGCAGGCTCAAAAGGAGGTAAGGTGAGCTTTTCCAAAACATAGTTGAGATCCCAAGCAGGAATGGGAGGAGATCTAGGAGGTCTTAAGTTCTTAGCCCCTCTGAGAAACTGTCTCATGAGCTGGTGGGAAAAGATTGGAGGGTCTGTATTATAATGAGCGGAAATAGCAGAGGCATGTATCTTAATGGAAGAGAAAGAGAGACCCTTATGTAAGTGATCTGTCAGGTAAAGTAAAATCAAAGGAATGTTAGGAAGAAGAGGATCAGAATCCTGAGCCTGCATCCAAGAACAAAATCTTTTCCATTTTCCTGCATAAGATTTTCTAGTGCTAGGACGTCTGGCTTCTAAAATGACATCCATAACCTGCTTGGGTAGGAGAGAATGAAACAAAGACCCTGGATTAACCAGGCCGCCAGGCTGAGAGTTCTGACATGGGAGTGTAGAACCTGACCCTGGTGCTGGGACAGAAGGTTCGGAGTCTGTGGTAAAACCCAAGGGGGCTCCAAACATAGATTTTTCAGAGTTGGGTACCAAAACTGTCGAGGCCAATTTGGGGCCAGCAAAATTATCATCTTGGGTTTGTCCTGTTTGATCTTTAATAATACCCATGGAAGAAGAGGAAGAGGCGGAAAGGCATATCCCGAGAGGTTTCTCCAACTGAATGATAGTGCATCCACTCTCCAAGCTTGTTCGTGGAAAGTCCTGGTGCAAAAAATCTGTAGTTGATAATTGAGGTGGGATGCAAAGAGGTCTATGTGAGGACATCCCCAGACTGCTGTTATCATCCTGAATATTTTGGTGTCCAGCATCCACTCGTGTGGGTCCGAAAGGTTTCTTCTTAGACTGTCTGCCAGGAAGTTTTGCTTCCCTGGTAGAAACTAAGCTTGAAGGTCCAGACTGCAAGCTAGAGCTGTGTTCCATAGATCCATGGCTAGTCTGCAAAGGGGGTAGGAATGAGATCCCCCTTGCTTGTTTATGTACCACATAACTGTGGTGTTGTCTGTCCATATCAGTAGTTGTCCTGGTTGTAGAAGATTCCTGAAGGCCAACAGAGCTTTCTGAATGGCTAACATTTCCTTTAAATTGATATGCAGGTGCTTTTGATCCTTTGTCCAAAGGCCCTGCAGACAGTTGCCCTGAAAATGGGCCCCCCATGCATAATCTGAGGCATCCGTGGTTAGTATCTGAGTGGCCGGAGGCAGACAGAAGGGTTTTCCTTTGTTTAGAGTACATGCCTTGGACCACCAAAGGAATTCCTTTTGAAGACAAGGCAGGACAGAGATCAGTATGTCTAAACTGTGGCAATGCTGCGACCATACACTTTTTAGGTACCACTGTATTTTCCTCATATGTAGTCTTGCATATGGTACGAGAAGGATGCAGGAGGCCATGTAACCCAAAGCCTGCAGGAATCTCCTTGCAGATAGCTGAGTTAAAGTTGCCAAGGTTTTGAAAGTTGAAGCCAGCTGTAACTGTTTTTTCGTGTGTCAGAAATGCCATTTGGGTTGTTGTGTTTAGAGAAGCACCCAGAAAAATTATCTGTTGTGAGGGTGTCAAATTTGACTTTTTTATGTTCACAGTGAATCCCAGGAACTTGAGAAGATTCTGAACAAACTGTAGATGCTGGAGTAAGACCTCTTTGCTGTCTGCCTGAATAAGACAGTCATCCAGATAAGGGTAAATTTGAATTCCCTTGAGTCTGCAATAAGCTACTACTGGAGCCAGGCATTTGGTGAAGACCCTGGGTGCAGTAGACAATCCAAAGGGCAGCGCAGAGAATTGAAAGTGCCTCGATCCAGCCTTGAACCTGAGGTATTTTCTGCGTTCCTGCCTGATGGGAATGTGTAAATATGCCTCCTTTAAATCCAAAGTTACCATCCATGCATTTTTGGTCAGCATTGGAAGTAGCTGCTGTAGAGTTAGCATTTTGAATTTTGGTATCTCTAGAAAAGTGTTCAAGACTGACAGATCCAGAATGGGTCTCCATGAATTTTGCTTCCTGGGGACTAGAAAGAGCCTTGAGTAAAAGCCTTGTCCCATCTCTGAAAGTGGAACTAGTTCTATGGCTTTCATAGCCAAAAGAGCTTCCACCTGGTTTAAGGCCTCTGTCCATTGATGTTTTGGAAGATCTGGCCATCCGCTTGGCCTTGGTAGGGTATGAAAATGGAATTTGTAACCTCTTGAAACCACATCCAGAACCCACTTGTCTTGGGTTATATGAGTCCAATTTAGGTGAAAAAGAGCAAGTTTTCCTCCGAGAGGGGCTTTCAGGCAAGAAGTTCCTGCAGCCCAACAGAGGGAGTCATTGAGTCTGTTTCCTATGAGCTTGCGACCTGTCGTCTCCTCCCCTAGGGGTGGAAGCAGTCCACTGTCTTGGTCTATAAGAGGCTTGTGTTTGAGGCCTTCCTCGTGAGCATCTGTATCTACCCCTCTGAGGCCTGTCTGAGTTGGGAAAGGACCAATTTTTGGTAGGCCAATTCCTACTAAATCTGGGTGGCTGTACTTGTACGAAATCTTTAACTGTTTGCATGGATTTTGCCTTGTCCTCCATCTTTTTAATCACCTCTTCAACTTTAGATCCAAACAAAACATTATGCTGAACAGGGGCATCCAATAATTTAGCTTTTACTTGATCTGGCAAATTTTGTTCCTTTAACCATGCATGCCTTCTAATTACTGTGCCAGAGGCAGCAGCCCTACAAAAAGCCTCCAAGGCATCAAATCCACAGTGTAAACCATGCTTCCCAACTTGTTCAGTGGCATGCATTAAGTCATGTAATTCCTTATCATCTGCACAGGCGGAAATGGAGGTTAGCTTTTGTTTTAAAACAGACAGGAGAAATTGCTGGTATTTCAGCATATGAAACTGACACTTTAAAGCCCTAATAGATAAAGTAGCAGAAGTGTACACTTTTTTGCCCCATCTTTCTAAAGATCTGGAATCCTTCTCAGTGGGAATGGGGTTTTTAGCAGAAGCGGCCTTAACTCCCTTAGGACCCTGAGAAATGGTTTCAGGGTCAGCAGTAGGGTTCTTGTATAAAAACTGGTGGGAATCAGGAACCCTGTAATATCTGTCAGGCTTAACAGGAGCTGGAGGAAAAGAGTCAGGGGTTAAGTTAGCCTCCGAAAAAGCATCATCCACAAGATCCAAAATAGGAGGAATAGCCAGGGGTCTATGTTGGAGAAGAAGAAGAAAATCCCTTAGTCTTTTCTTAGATTCCGAATACTCCTGTCCTTCCCAGTGGAAATGTTCCCTCATTTCATGCAAAGTTTCCCCAAAAGAGAAATCCTCAGGGGGGAGAAGCTGAAGGTATGGACTCCTCAGCATCAGAATCCTCATAAGGAGGGAAAGAATATTCCTGGTCAGAAGAAGAAACTGAAGAAACAGAAGCCTGATCAGAGGAGTCATAATAAACTTCCTGCCTTGGCCTTTTGTCTGGAGGGGGATGTGAACCCCTAATCATAGTAAGTAAGTCCTCCGCCATCTTAAGTAACTGTTTCTGTGACTTGGGAGCCGGATCAGAAGAGGCCTGTGTTGCAGTCTTTGATTTGGAAGGAGTCTTTGCCTTTATTAGAAGCTGAGTAGGCCTGAAAACCCCTTCGGAAGCCGGTACCTGCACAGCGGCTCCGGACCCATCCGAAGGAGCATTGTCCGTAGGTCCTGCAACAGAAATATTCAAAGGCCTAATTGGCTCCTTGTGGAAGTCCGTTTCGGCCATCGGTTCCGAAATGGCCAACGACAGGGGCTGCAAAAGCGCCTCACTGACGACGGCCGAACCTGAAGCTGGCTTTGCTTGTACGATATCGTCAGATTTGGACCTCGGAGGCCTGTCTTTGTCCTTGCGTCGTTTGTGAACTCCGGTAGCCGGAACCATATCCGAAGACATTTTGTAATTAAAACGCCTACCGAAGTAATGAAATGGAAAATCGTACCTTCATTTAATTGTACGGTGACTGAATCTAGCACAAAACCGACAACTAGCTACATCGTGGTCAGGGCCTAAGCAAGGAATACAGTAAGAATGAAAATCCTTATGAGGTATTTGCTTCCCACATGAAATACAATTATTAACTTTTTCTGACATTGGACTGGAGCAAGAAAAAAGTTTCCCCAACGGGGTACTTAGCTTTGAGTAGGAGAAGAAAGTCTTCAGACTGAAGTTTGTTCAGAAAAGATTGTCAGGAGTCAACCGACCGGCACTGCGAACTGCTATCACCGCACGGCAAGAAAGACTGGAGAACATGGCGTCGGCTGTCAGCTTTGTACTCCTGGCATGCTGACGTCAGGGAGCGTGGCTGAACAGCCGACGCCGGACCCAGACTTTGGGATTCTGGCCGACCGAGGACTGCCTGCCGGCAGGGGAGAACCCTACAGTCATGACTGCAACAGTGAAACACGATGAACATCCAGGATACATCTTTATATGTCAGCTATCTGAAAGGCGCTGAAAGTTGGCTCAGATCTGTAATGAACTTGCCTAGGTAGTTGCCCATGCCAAAAAAACATTGCAGAGCTTGAACATTGTCTGGAGCTGGCATCTCGAGAATGGCTTTTTGTTTTGAAGGATCTGGTCGTAGGCCTGTATTTATAAATAAGCGACAAACATAAGGAACTTCTTGTAGCATGAATTTGCATTTCTGTGCATTGAGCTTAAGAATCACTTGATGTGCCCTTTCTAGAACTTTTCTGAGGTATCTGTCATGCTCAGCTTCATCACGGCCTCCTACTAGTATGTCGTCTACTATAATAGCAGAAGGATACTCAGAAAAAATGTGTTCCATTGCACGCTGAAAGACCTCACTTGCAGAATTTATCTCAAATGGCATTCTCAAAAATCTGTACCTGCCAAACAGAGTACTGAATGTAGTGAGCAATGAGGATTTTTTGTGTATCTGTATTTGCCAAAATGAACTCTCTGCATTTAGGACAGAAAAAATAGTGGCATTTGGCAGCAGAACTGCGACTTCTTCAACTGTGCACATTAGATAATGAGATGGTACCTTTTTAGCTCTTTATTAAAATTTCATGGATCAATACTGATTTTGATGTCATCTGAGCTTTTCTTATGAGTTACTACTATGGAAGATACCCATTCAGAAAACAACTAATAAAAACAAAAAATGCACCCAAGGAGACTAGCACCAGTAGGTTTGACTTTATTGTACAAAACTCAGTGCTTTGGGTCCTCTACAATGCGGACTTCATCAGAATATACAAAGGGGTGTAAACAAGTTGCTTAAATGTCCCACAAACATTCATAATTGGCTAATTGATCTGCCAATAATGAAACAAGTTAACCAATCATGTTTCCTTGTGCAAAATCTAACAAACAGTAAATAAAAATAAAAAAGTGAAAAATGGTCCTGTAAAATATAAATATAAAATCTTTAATATTTATCAAATACCAATACCTTCCAAACATTAAAATTCATTATTTTCATCACATTATGCATGTGACATTAAAACAAAACAAGCACTTTACAATCTATCAGCTTTCTCTTTTAAAACTGGGTTATGCAGATAAAATCATTCATTCCAGGGCGGATATTTGCAGCTAATCTCAGCTGCCATTGCAATTCCTTTTTGTACAAAAGGTTTTTCCAGTCTCCTCCTCTAGGGTCAATATTAATAGACTCAAGTATACCAAATGTAACAAAATCCTTAGATACAATGGAATGCCTGTACAAAGCATTATTTTCTTTCTTATTTTTAATCTCATAGGTGTGCTCATAAATTCTATTTTTCAGAGTCCGTTCAGTTTTTCCACCACAGAATCCAACACGTCTCACATTTAGCCAAATAAACTATTTTAGTGGTGAGACAGTTCCCTTTCTTAAATATAATTTTACTTTGCATATTATTTGCCAGGGTAATCCCTAAATCTTTAATGATATAAGGGGCACTGACTACAAGTACCACAAGGTTTTGTACCAGTACCAAAATTACTCTTTATATCCACTTTATTTTCCACAAGTTTTTTTATGTTACTACCCACTTTATTAATAAATAACGGTTGGTCCCCTACCACTCTTTTGACATCCAAATTAACTCTACAGATGTTCCAATTGTTCTTGATAATATTTTTATCTCCTCTGAAATGGGACTGTACTGTACAACACATGCTCTTTCATAATTTTTGAACTCAGCTGAGTTCTCACTTTTGTTTTTGTTAGAAAGACTCCTACCTAAAAGAGGTCTGTACATTTTTCCCCATTCATTATACACACCCTGAATAATATCATCCACCATTTTTGGGGGGTAATCTCTCTCCCTAAACACACTACCTAAATTAAGCAGTTCTTTCTTTACATCTTCAAAATGGGAAGTCATAAGGGCCACTCGAATAGCCTGTCCCTTGACCAAACTTTTTTTCTGTGTCAAGGGGTGGGAACTTGAAAAGTGGAAATAGGAATTACAGTGTGTACTCTTACAGTAAATGTTAGGCCTAAATCCCTCTTCAGTATGTGAAATGTTAGTATCCAAATAATTAATCCTTAAAGCATCACATTCATATGTAAATTCTAAAAAGTTAGTGGTACTATTTAAGTATTCTATAAACCTGGGTACTTCTTCCATATTACCTTTCCATAAAATAAATATGTCATCCAAAAACCTGATGTATAATTCAATGTTCTTCCAAAATTCATATTTAAAAACATACTGGAGTTCCCATCCCAATAATACTACATTGGTGTATACAGGGGTACATGCTGCCCCCATTACCACACCTCTGAGTTGCCGAAAATACTGGCCTTCAAAAAATATATAATTATTCTCTAAGATTAGAGCCATTAGTTCACAAACCAAAGTGATTCGGTTTTGACTTAAGATGGAACAGACAAAAAGCATCTTTTCAAAAAATTCTAACCCCTCCACCTTAGGAATGGACGTTTAAAAGATCTTTAACATCCACAGTTAAAAAAAAATCAACTCCTTTGACCAAATCTCTTGTTTTAACTGCCCTAAATATTCCCAGGAATCTTTGACCAGATGGGATGTGTTTTCCACTACATGTTTAACCAATTTATCAACCATAATAGCTAAAGGATGTGTCTTAGAGCCACTAGCTGAAACAAAGGGAATGAAAGGTGGCTCAGTAATACTTTTGTGCGCTTTTGGCATCCCAAACATCGAGGGAACCATAGGGTGGCTAATCACTAGTAACTCATAAACATCATAATTTATTCACGGATTCAAAATGTATTCTTCTAAATAAGAATCTATCCGACTATAAGAAATATTCATTTGTTTTTTGGACACCTGAATATAACTTTTTTCATCAAACAGTATATTTTGCATAGGGGGTTTATGTAATTAAGCAAATTAGCTTAATGCCGTCCTGATTTACATGTCTTGTTATCCAATTGGATATCCAATGCACTATATAAACATACTTTGAAACATAAAACTGCTAAGTTCACATTTACTATTATTGACAAAATTGAATGCAACAAGACATGTAAATCAGGATGGCATTCTATTTTAAATCAAAAAGAGTCAGGATGGATTATCAGGTTAGGTGCACTATTCAGTCCTGGCCTGAATGAGTCAAGCTAATTTGCTTAATTACTTAAATAATTAATGGATGATTGTAATCAATTCTTCTGAATTTTTTTCTTATATAAGCATGTGGAATTGTCTAGTCACATTAATGCACTGAAGAAGGCTATTACTCAGCCTAAACCGGTTTGCTGCTTATGGATTTTTTGGGTTTGCCCTAATAAATATATTTTAAGATTTAATTGCAACTTCTCCTGGTGCTGGATATCTTGTTTTGAATTTGTCATTTGAACCTTGCCTAAAAAAGGCACTATAGGGGTGGCAAGAGCCTTTGCCAGTATCCGGAATCCCAAGGGTGACAGGTGCAGGCCATCTTTGGAAAAGCAGCGTGGTATGTCGATCATGTCATCCCAGGCAGACAGATACTGGATTTCCTTAGAATGATACCAGAAGCTTAGCCAATTTTTGAAGTCAATCATGTGTACTGTGGTATCATTCTGGGTGATGGCATAATCTGATGTTGTCCTTTTCATTCTTCCTCACCAATGGGACAGAGTCCCCAACAATGTAGCCCTCGGGAGGCCCTCATGGAAGGACATGCCAGAGAATTGTTGAACCAAAAGAAGCTCTGCTTCTAAAAATGATATCCAACTTGTAATGCATAATAAAGGTATGAGTCGTTGACCAAGTAGCTGCAGAACAAATGTCATCAATGGAAGCCCTTGACCAAAAGGCAGATGAATTAGCCATAGAGAGAATGGAATGAGCTCAAGGAGGTTGTGGTAAATTTAGTCCTTTTTGAGAATAAACCAATGAAATGCAATTACTAATCCATTTGGCTAGAGGAATGTTAGATAGTGCCTGACCCAAGCGATTTGGGGAAAAGGATACAAAAAGTTGATTGGACTACTTGATCTGTTTTGTTCTGTGAAGATAAAAATGTAGTTGTCTGTGCACATCAAGAAGATGAATCATGTATTCCCCCATATTCATAAAATTTGGAAAAAAAGCCTGGTAATTGTATGTACAGGTTGATGTTATTTTCATACACAATGTTAGGAAGAAAGGAAGGGTTGGTTTGCAGAGATACACTGTCTTTATGGAAAACAATACAAGGACACTTCGCTGAACAGGCCTGGAACTCAGAAATTCTTTTTGCTGAAATAATTGCCACTAACAAGATCATTTTCCAAGAAAGATACTTCAGATCACATTTGTCTGCCATTTCAAAGGGTTTCCAAGTTAAACCTTGAAGGACCACAGTAAGGTCCCAAGGGGGAGAAGGGTCCTTTTTCGGGGGGTCTGAGGAGAAAAATGCCTTTCATGAAGGCCGTACACAATCTGGATGAAGCCAGAAAAGAAAGATTTGTTTCCAGAATGGAAATTTGAAATTGCTGCCAACTGAAGCTTACTTGTAGAGAAACTAACTCCTTCCTTAAAAACAATGGTTAGAAAAAAAAGAAATGGCCAAAGTCGGTGCTGAAAAAGGGTTGATATTCTGGTTAGAGACCCACATAGAAAATCTTTTCCATTTGCTTCTGTACACTTTCTTGGTAAAAGCTTTCTGGGATGCCACAATAATATCATGAAATGGGGAAAAAAAGCCTGGGCTGTCTATTATTGGAAGTGAAGAAACAATGCTGTTAGCTTCAGGGTGTGGAGATTCGGGTGCTGAATTCTCAATGGATGAAACAGGAGATCTTTATTGGGTTCCAGTATCCATGGAGAATACTGCAAGTTAGACAGTAGGAAGGGGAATCATACCTGCCGAGGCCAGAAGAGGGCAATAAGGTTGACTGAGCTCTTCAGTCTGGTTGCTTTCTGTAAGCACTTTGAATTCAGAGGAAAAGGAGGGTAGGCATACAGTATCCCCAGGGCCCAATCATGAATCAGAGCATTGCTTGGTGACTCTCCCAGAGGAGGGATCAGAATGAAGTACTTGCTGCTCTTGTTGTTGAGAGGTGAGGCAAATAGGTTGCAGCAAGGCTGGCCCCAGCAGCTGAAGATCATATTCACTACTGACTGATTAGGAGACCACTCCTGAGGCATCAGAATGGATCTGCTGAGCCTGTCTGCTAGCATGCTGGGTTCCCCAGGATGTGTGTTGCAATGAGAAAGCAGTCTAAAGTGATCACCCATTCCCAAACCCTCATGGCCTCTCTGCACAGTGGCTAAGATCGGGTTCCTCCTTGCTTGTTTGTATACCAGACTACTGACATGTTGTCTGTTTGAATTGCAATAATATCTAGAGGGAGAATGTCTTGAAATGCTTGCAACACTAAGAGGACTGCTCTCATCTCTAGGGCACTGATATGCAATTCAGTCTCTGTAGGGGACCACATGCCTTGGACCATCTTTCCCCAGAAATGCCTAACCCCACCCCAGTACAGAAGCATCCATAGTCACTGTGGCAACTGGGAACGGAAGACTGAACGGTCTGCCCAGAAAAACATCTTCGGACTGAATCCACCAAGGAATGTGACATTTGCAGATTGGAGTGAGTCTTATGGGAAATGACAGGGGCTGAAAAAGAATGGACCACTGTACCACCATGGTCCACTGAAGAATTTGCATAAAGATTCATGCTAAAGGGACCAGAAGTATGGCACCTGACAATGACCCCAGAGCTTGTACGACTAATCTTGCTGGAGAAGACGGGTGAGAAAGCACAGAACGAACTTGACGTCTAAAGGATGTGATGCAATGCACAGATAAGGAACTCACCTGGATTGTAGTATTCAAAAGAGTCTCTATGTATTCCAGGGTCTGTATCGGGACGAGGTTTGACTTGGCACTGTTTAGTGGGATGCCTAGTGTGTGGGAAACCTTGAGCAAGTAGTCCCTGGCTTGTAAAAGTTGATGCTTGGATGGTGCAGTAAGGAGCCAATTGTTGAAATATAGAAACACCTGGAATCCCTCGAGTCTCAAGTGAGCTGCCACAATTGCCATGCATTTGGTAAACACTCTGGAGGCTGTGGTGAGTCCAAAGGGCAGTGCTGTGAACTGGTAATGATTGGCTCTCAGCTGAAAGCATAGATGTCTCCTGGATCGCTCGTTTATTTTTATGTGATAGTACGCATCTTTGAAATGTATTGAGCACATCCAATCATCCTTGTGCAGAAGAGGCAGGATGGACTGAACCATGACCATATGGAACTTTGCCTTCTTTACATACTGGTTCAACTTGCTTAGATCCAAAATGGGTCTTAGGTCCCCTGTTTTCTTTGGTACTAAAAAGAAGCATGAATAAGTTCTGAATCCTATCTGGATGGGTGGGACCATTTGGATAACTCCTTTCTGTAGCACCTTTTGTACTTCTTGTGCTGCAGCCTTCCTCTGACTGGGTAGAATGTCGGCAAGTTTCTTCTTTTGAAGATGAGGAGGAAGGGAAAATGGTATGTAGTAACCTCTGGATATGATTCTTAGCACCCATGAATCTTTTTTAATATCTCTCCAGGCATCCAGGTGCAAAGGCTTTAAGGATTTAAGGGTACAAATTGAGAAATGAAAAGTCGGCAAGCAAAGGAGAGTACTAGTGCTGAAATTGAATCCATCCTCAAGTCTTGGTGAGTACCTTCATGAGGTGGACCCTGTTTTCGCAAAATCTCACCAAGACAACACTGATATATAGGCTGTATTTATACAGCATATAGCATGGACAGACGTAGGTCAAAAATTAAAAAAAAGATAGCTGACTGCACAAGACCCAGGATAAAAAAGTGCCCAATCCTGGTAGGGGCACTGGTGCTAGGACTGGAAAAGATGACAGTGTAGAATACTCAAAATATGGAAACATTCCTACAATGGGGCCAGGCCCAGGGGGAGGAAGGCCTCCCTGTTGTAGAAGGAAGTAGCAGTCCACAAAATTCACAAAAACTGATGCACTATACAAGCGTCATAAAGACGATAAAGTGGACTATTGAGGATAAGAAAGAAATTATGCATTGTTACTATTATGCAAAAAGCCCAGAATTTCCAGACACAAAACATACAAAACGATTAAGAGAGAAATTAGAGGAAAGAAGAATACTTCCACGAGAAAAACTGTCAGAAGCTTCAGATGAAAATTTATGTTCATTAATACAACAGATTTGTGAAAAACTGTATATAGATTAAGTAACCTTGATCTGTTTGGAAAAATAAGTATCTGAGGAAGTGCAAAAATAAAAACAACAAAACCAAGCGATATTTGAAAAGTATAAAAAAGAAATATGGACATGGGAAAGAAAGAGAGATTTGATATGGTGCAATATTTATGCAAAGGAGAAAGCCAAATTAATCAATGTAAAGAAGGCAGCCCCAAAGATATTTGAAGAGAAATACAGGCAAAGGCATCCAGATATGGAAATTTCACAATAATAAAATAATATCACAAAGATGGAATGTAGAAATGAAGATTAGTAAAGTAGAAGTAAAAAAAAATAGAAGTTGAAGTTACGCAGTGTCTACGAAGGATTTGGTGTAGAAGGTCTAACACAGGTTACATCACAGCAGAATGGAGTGAGTCCCCAAAGTAGGGAGAAACAGGAAAATCAGGAAACATCTGAAGAAGGAATATGGACATGGGAAAGAAAAAGAGATTTAATATGGTGTAATATTTATGCAAAGGAGAAAGCAAAACTAAACAATACAAAAAGAGCAGCACCAAAGATGTTTGAAGAGAAATACAGACAAAGAAATCCAGACATGTAAAACTTTACAATACAAAAAATAAAAAGACAAAGAGGAAAAGTAGAAAAGGAGATTAGTAATGGAGAAGTTAAAGAAATAGAAACTGAGGTTATGGAGTACCTGCAAAGTGAAGGATTTAGTGTAGAAAATCTAATTCAGAAAGCACCACAATAGGATAGAGTAATTGATATCCAAATTAAGGGGAAACCAGTGGAACGGGAAGAAATTGGTCAGGTGCCATATGAAGATAATTTGGAGCCTTCCACAGGAAACCACTATAAACATTCACTTGAAGCTAGACATCAAGAGAAGGAACAGGAAACTGTGGAAACTCTGACGCAGTCAATGTTGAGAAGTGATAGGCTAGTGAGTTCTCATATGATAGAGTAACGAATGGCGCAGGATGAAATTGAAGAGAATGTGCCACAGGAATATGCTATATAATCTTCTATAGAATGGCCGCAGGAATTGGAAAACAAAGGACGTGCCCACAGTTTAGAAGAAAATGAGCTAAGAGAAGAGTTGCTTGATTGGGTTTATGTGTAAGCCCCCCTGCACCCCACCCCCCTACTTATATATACCAACTCAGAGACCGCACTTCAGTGCAGAAAAGGGAAATTCTCCCTATCTGCACCATACAGTGCCACTGAAAGTCGATCTTTGAACACTTAAAATTTCGAACGTTTGGTCCTGACCATATAACATTCGAAATTTTGAACGTTCGAAGATTTGTCAGGTACCCGCTTGATTTAATAGACACAGACAGTTATATCAAGACCAATTAAAGAAATAGACTGCAGAAGGTTAATAAAACCCAAAATGTTAGAAGTCTGACAAAACAAATGAAAGCAGCAATTAGGCTGTTCATAGAGATCCATGCGATATAACAGACGTAAACAGGCTTTGCAGCTAAATTAATAACTGATAAAGTTCTTCCACAAGAACACAGGGTAGTGAGAAAAAGGAAGGGGAAATATTGAATACCATCATGGAAATATCGAACAGAGAAAACTATAAAGCAGCTAAGACAAGAAGTGTCACTGTTAGAAGACTAGAAGAGGGAACAGATCAACAAAAGTACTAAGTGAGATAGATGTGATAAAAGCAATGCACAGTATTAGAACAGACCAGGATCTGTCATGCACTGTCGCAAATAACAAACTAAAAATTTAATCACAGGTGGAAAAACTTAGAAGATACGAAGATAAATATAAAGGAAAAGTACAAAATAAACAATTTATTGATGACCCAAAAAAGTTTTATAGAGAATTGGGAAGTAAGGTAAAAGGAATTGAAAGACCACCAAAAAAAGAAGAAATAAGATACTTTTTGGAGAAGTATCTATGAAGATCCTGTGGAACATAACAAAGATGCTAAATGGATAGAAGAAGTCAAAGAAAGAATAAGGTTTAAAGGTACAAGATATGAAATGGGATGAAGTAACAGCCAGACAGATTGAAACAAAGTTAAGAAAAGCCTCTAATTAGAAAGCCCCAGGCCCAGATGCTGTACCTAATATTTGGCTGAAAGTATTAAAATCTTTGCACAAAGATTTAGCCATGAGTAAGAACTGTTTATATGAGCGCCCCAAACAGACACCAACCTGGTTAACAACAGGAAAAACAATGCTCCTACTTGAGAGTGAACCTGCAAGCTACCCTAAAAATTATAGACCAATAACTTGCCTTCCAGCGACATATAAATTATAAACGGGAATTTATGCCAATAGAGTTTATAGTCATTTAGAAGAAAACTCAATTATGGCAGAAGAATAAAAGGGCAATAAAAGAAAGTCATATGGAACAAAGGATCACTTGATGTTAAATAATGTTATAGTGGAGAACTGTGAAAAGGGGAAGAATCTAAGTATGGCATGGATTGACTATAAAAAAGCATTTGATAGTATCCCAGATTCATGGATAAAAGAGTGCTTAAAAATGTATAAGATACACCCTACACTAATTGATTACATTACAGTGACCATGAAATTGTGGCAAACCACTTTGCAATTAAGCCATGTTAAAGCACAAATTATTATCCTAGGGACAAAAATTCAAAGGGGGATATTCCAGGGTGACTCTCTGTCACCGCTGCTGTTCTGCCTTGCCCTTAACCCATTAAGCTGTTTAGCAGTCAAGAGGAGAAGATAAACACTTGCACCACACCACACTCATCACATAGTCCCTCAAAACCTACACCACCAAAACATACACACAGAAACACAAAACACATACCTACATTCGCAGAGGCTCTCAATAAAAATATACCCAAGCAACAGGGACCTCCAAAGCAGAAATGCAAGCAACCTCCACCCCCAACACAACCCAAATGACACATAGCCCACAAATTCAGTGTGCCACTCAACCACAGCCCATAAGACAAAACAATGTACCCAAAACTCTAGTCATAGGTGACTCTATAGTCAGGCACACTGATGTTCCACTCACCAGGCTAAACAAGGAGAAAGTTACTGTCAGCTGCCTGTCAGGTGCCAGGATCCGTCACATAACGCACGCACTCAGGTCACTCCACAAGTACAAATATGACTCTGTCATTGTCCATGTTGGTGTGAATGACCTCAGACGTACCTCCCTGGACTACATGAAAAGAGACATGGAGGAGCTGTCCAATCTTGTAGCCCAGGCAGGTATGACCCTAGCCCTCAGTAGCATCCTGCCATCACCCAGAATGATACCACAGTACAAGGACAAAATGATTGACTTCAATTGGCTGAGCTTCTGGTGTCATTCTAAGGGGATCCAGTATCTGTCTGCCTGGGATGACATGATCGACAAACCACGATGCTTTGTCAGAGATGGCCTGCACCTGTCGCCCTTGGGACTCCGGATACTGGCTAAGGCTCTTGCCACCCCTATAGTGCCTTTTTTAGTGGCAAGGTTCAAATGACAAATTCACCACCATAATAGGTACAAGCATACAAAATCTGAGGGTAATGCTACTTAATGCTAGAAGTCTAAACCTCAAAAAGCACTCACTCAAGGCACTCCTTAAAATGGAGAACATCGACATTTGTGCAGTGACAGAGACCTGGTTCAAGGCTCCAGAGAGCACCCCTGCATTACCAGGCTATAATTTATACCACACCTTTCGGCCACCTAACCTGGACCGAAACACTAAAGGCGGAGGCATGTCCATATTCATTAAGGATATCTACACCTCCAGGCTAGTTGCTCAGCATAATGCATCCGAGATTATCAAAGTGCAACTAACTCTGGGCAAGACCTCAATCCAAACTGTAGCTTATTACAGATCCCTCACCCTGCCCCAGGATTCCCACTCCTCATTTCTTGATACACTAGAAAATATTAGGGTACAACCTAACACCCTAATAATGGGTGATTTCAACTACCCCACCATTAACAAGGAAACTACTCATGTACCAACTCTTGTGCTCAATATGTTCTGGAATTCATAAATTCCAACACCTTGGATCAACTTATTCACACCCCCACCAGGGGCAGCAATATCCTAGACCTGGTCATTACCAACATGGGCAACCGGTGTTCAACACCAGAGGTCAATTTCTCGTTGGTCAGATCCGACCATAAGCTAATCACCCTAGACATCCACATCCCACCCCCACCCCCCATTAGGGAAACCACTGTAAAAAATTTCTCCAAAGCCAACTTCATGCTTCTTAAGACAGAAGTGGCAAACTTCACGACACCCATACTGACGGACAATAGAGGTACGACTGTTGAATCCTATACAAATGCACTTTATAAGCACTTATACGAGTGCATGGATCGTGCAATCCCTAACAGAGCCAAGATGCTATCCTCCAAAAAAAGGAAGCCAATCTGGGGGTCCCCTGCCATAAACAAACTCTACAACAGAAGAAAGAAACTGTTGCAAAAAAGAGTAAATTCCCACAATTGGAGGAACTCCGTGGTCAGCCTCAGTAAGAAAATTTTATGTAGGTAAGACTTCCCGACATTTCAAAGATAGAGTAAGGGAGCATTTATCTGACATTAGAAATTGTAAGACAACTAATGCACTTGCAAGGCATATAATGGGAAATGCCGGACATAAATTTAAGTTCTGTATTATACAGAATGTCATTTTTGATGCACAAGGCAGGGTTATTCCTTTAGATTTGGATATATGGGATATATGTGAACTAAAATGGCAGTTGGTGTTAGATGCATGTAATACCCCAGGGCTTAATGAATGTTGCACTATCAAGCCCCTTTTGAAAAGTATTATGGTCAAAGGGAGGTAAATAGTGTGAATATAGTGAGCCTACAGTATACACAGTTTACATCTAAGTGACAGCCGACTTGGTACACATGGCACATAGATGATACAAAGGTTATTGTATATACATTATTCATGTTTTTATATACATTATTTATATATAAATTTATATATACATTTTTAATTTATAAAAATGTGTAAAGACATATATTATATTATACATCCAGTTATTCATGTCTTAGAGCCCTATACAATTCTATTCATTAATTATTATTTATATTTTGACACACTTGCACTATGGTTTGAGTACTCATAATGGAAATTCGTATGTATACTTCACGTATATGTATGCATTGTTGTGCATGTATTTAATTATTTTATATACACATATAAGGATTACATGTTTATATTAATTCTACAGTTTTACTGTTAGGGAATTATGGAATGTGAAAATTATTTTTGGTTCATATGTACAGTTTAGGATATATTGTATTTTGTATTGATTAGATGTATAAGGTATAGTTTTGGTTTTTATAGTATTTTGTAATATGTTATTTAGTTTGTTTGCATAAACGTATACTGTGTTTTTAAATGTTAAATGAACAATCAACTTTTTAATGGGTAATTTGAGTTAATTGATGTAATTAGTGGGGGGGTGAATGATATTTAAAGAACGAGATGTTTTAGGTTGTTATCTGATGAAGTTCGTTACTGAACGAAACCTGGGTCATCTGCGCTTCTTCAATAAAGCAGTTTGGATTGTTGTACCATCGTTCTCCTTCTTTATGCTTAGTGCATGGGTGTAAGCAGTTGCAGCTGAGACTTTTGTGTTCACTCCTGGTGTGCTTGGACCTCCTGGTTATTTCGTTTACTAGTTCAGCCTCAGTAAGAAGTTGAGATCCCTCATAAAATCCTCCAAAGCTAGTTATGAAAACAAAATCACCACTGATTCTAAAGACAACTACAAAGAATTCTATAGCTATGTCAAGAGTCTCAATGGCAACACTCAAATCTGCTCTGAATTACAGCACAATGGCACTAAATATACAGAACCAACTGATATTGCCAACATCCTGACAGATAGGTTCAGTGCTAACTTTACCCCTCTCTCACCCCCTAAAGGGCCCATCTCTATACCGGAAGAATGCAAAGTTTCTGTAATCACGGCTGCACAGGTAAAAAACACACTCTCCAAAGCCAAGGATATAGCATCCATGGAACCTGACAACATCCCAGGCTGCATTCTACACAAATTGACAGAACCAACTGGCACCCCACCTAAGTACCATGTTCAACCATAGCCTCACCTCAGGCTTTGTGCCCACTGAATGGCACACAGCAACGGTTATCCCACTCCACAAAGGGGGAGCCAACACGGACCCCAGGAACTACCACCCCATTAGCCTGATGAGACTGGTCTGTAAGGCTATGGAACATATCATTATGGAACTTATAAACAATGAAATTGGTAATCTCCAAACTCTGGACCCTACCCAGTTTGGGTTTGTAAAAGGCAGATCATGTCTCCTAAACCTGATAGACTACTTTTAAGCGGTCACCAAAGCCGTATATGAGGGTAAGGTGGTTCACACAGCCTATCTAGATCCTGCCAAGGCTTTCTACACCATCCCCCACTCTGGAATTATAGATAAACTCACTAAACTAGGTATAAATCCCTATGTCACAAGATGGGTTGCCAACTGGCTGACTGACAGAACCCACACTGTGAAAGTAGCAGACTGTAAATCCAACTTCAGACCAGTGACAAGTGCAGTACCACAGGGTTCAGTCCTGGGTCCTCTCCTGTTTGGTATCTACTTCTCTGAAGCACAGGTAACACAGAAGGTCTTTGGCTAACAAAGTTTGCAGATGACTGCAAACTAGGAGCCATAATCAAAACTCCTAATGATGTGGACATCCTACAAAAGGGCCTCATTGAGACAGATGCCTGGTATCAAAGCCATGGCCTCAAGCTCAATGCCAAAAAGTGCATTGTCATCCCTTTTGGTAAAAACTCTGTACCCATGAACTACCACAGAGGTGGTAGTCTACTTAACACTGAAAGTGTGATAAGAGATCTTGGGATACAGGTGAACAGTAGTCTCTCCTTTGATAATCACATTGCCACAGTAGTCAGGAAATCCTTCTACGTGGCACACCTCATCACAAAAGGTTTCTCATCCAGGAAAAAAGAGGTCATTGTTCCCCTCTACTCATCACTCATTAGACCTATTATAGAGTACAACGCCCCTTTTGGTATGCACCTCACAAGACACCTACAACAACTGGAAAGGACGCAGAAATATCTCACAAAGAGGATTACCGTCCTCAGACAGATGCCCTACACAGACCGTCTCAAAAAACTCCAGCTTTACTCTGTCGCATATCACCTACTCAGAGGCGATCTCTGCCTAACATACAAAGCTATGTCAAACCCAGAGCTGGTGGACATGCTCCACTTAAAGAAATCCCAATCCCTCTGAGCTACACGCTCTAGGGACCTAAACCTTGTCACCACAATAAACAGAACATGTTGGAGGGATAGATTCCTGTCCCAGGGACTTCGCATACTCTGGAACAAACTAGCTGTCTATATCAAACATAGCTCCTCATTAGCACTCTTCAAGAAAAATCTTGATGATTGGATGGGAGATGGGAAATTCACCCCGGGGATCACTTATGTGGCTCTGCTTGACAGGGGCACAGGAAAATAATTTTCTTGGGTGACAAAAGCCAGGGTACTGTCTGGCTAGGCTTATATAGGCCCTAGAGCCAATAGCCTAGTACCTACCTATGAACTTAACAGCTTAAGCTATGGCTATACTCTGGCTCCTAGAAAATAACAAAGTGTAAAGACTTCTCATCTTCTCTTTGTTGATGATTTAAAAATGTATAGCTCATCAAATGAGGAACTGAAAGCACAACTGCAAGCTGTCAAAAATATTTTTAAGATGATATAATAATGTCATTTGTTCTTCATAAATGTGCAAAAGCAACCTTTAAAGTAAGAAAACTCCAGCGCCAGAAAAACATCAATTTGGGACAAGAATGTGATATAAAAGTACTTGAGCAAGGAGGAGTGTATAAATATTTGGGAATTGATGAAGGATCAACAATAAAACCTGAACAAATGTGAATAAAACTTAGTAAGGAATACTTTAAAAGACTAAAATAAATTCTGAAGACAGCACTGACATCTAGGAACAAAATCCAAGCTATAAACCAATTTGTTCTTCCTGTCCTAACTTACAGTTTTGGAGTGACTGACTGGCCCCAAAACATGTTGGATAGATTAGATAGGAAAACAAGAAGGGTGCTTCATGCTCACCAAATGATTTATAAAAATCAGTGTATATCAAGGTTATACATATTCCCTGTTCCGAAGGAGGGATGAGCCTCCTTGAAATTGATTACATGTATAGATCTGCAATCGTGGGACTCCACACATATCTGTTGACCTGTTGACCTCACAAGACACAAATGTAATGAAAGTTTTGAAACATGAGGAGAATAAATCTAAGATGACTTCTCTGCTTAATTTAGCAAAAGCATATTGGCGTCAAGCAGGAATGGAAATCAGACTAGAAGTAGATAAAAATGAGGCAGCAATTGAATACCAAAAAACAAAAAAAGAATATAAGGTGAAGGACCAGGTGAGAATGCAAGAAATGTGAAAATAGCATAAATATAGTTGCAAAACTTCTGGAAGAACCTCATGTTGATCAGGAACGAATGCAGGAATGGTTAATGAGAGGCGTATTTAAACCAAGTAATGAAAGTTTAATATTGATGGCCCAAGATAGTGGGCTGCACACACGTTGGTTTACAAAATCCATTGGACATGTGGGAGAAACAGACAAATGTCAGTTTTGTAAAACCGAATTGGAAAGAAGTCTCACACCTCGTTGCTAGTTGTGACATACTAATGGCAGAAGGACTGTATACTGAAAGGCATAACAACGTGGAAGACTGTTGCATTGGGGATTGTGCAAACATTATGGTATTGAAGTGGCTGAAAAACACTGGTAACATGAGCCACAAAACATCACAGAAAATGAAGAAATCTACATCACATGGGATCACCCATTACAACAGTTCAAATGATAGATGTTAAAAAAATGGATATAGTTGTCCAAGAAAAGAAGACAAGAGTAGCATTGCTCATTGAAATCGCCAAACCTAGTGACTACAGTGTCTTGCATACAGAGAGATATAAAGTCATCAGGATTTGCAGGCAGAAATGAGAGAAATGTGTAAGAAAGATACCCAGACAGTTCCAATAGTAGTAGGATCAACAGGTCTTATAAAAAAGAATCTACAATCATATTTAGATATGCTACCAATCCATGTAACCCTGTACAAATTGCAGAAGGAGTTATTACTGGGCACACTGCGGGTGTTGCAAAGAGCACTTTTGGCTGACAAAAATTGAAACAATACTAATTTCATGAACTTTAATCATACTATCACTTAGGAATGGGGTCCATTCCCATTATACTATTAGAAACCCAAAAGATTTGGAGAAATTAAAAAAGCAAAGAGAAACGACCCCCAACTGCCTCCAGAGTTTGACAGTCAGGCAATGCTTTAGGAGTGCTATTAGGGCCTATATGAAAAGGAATCTCGAAAGCCCTGGTTCTGCGGCCCCCCTCTGCCTCTAGAGTGATGTCTACCATGAAACTTTCCTCCTATACCACTGGTGGAATTATCCACGTGCGAGTACTGGAAAGATCCCTGAGATATTCAGAACCACATCAGATGTTCTGATGGCTGAGTTACACTAGCAACCAGCTTCAGATAGAAGTGATTAGCACTTCTGACAATAATAAAGCTAATGCTAACACCCACAGAACCAAAGGGCGTGGCATTCATTCACATGTTAAATTTATGAAAAATCAGCAAAAGCAAATCTCCTCAGCAGTCCAGCTGATAATAGAAACTTTTTTGGACAAGTCTTCAGCTGACAGATGTAAGGACCTTAATACAGTTGACATTGCTAAAGTGATTAATGAAAAAAGCACACAGAATTTCCTAAGTGGCTGTTTGACTGGCACTCGACCTAAAGATACGGCAATGCATTTGCTGGGTTTTTCTTTTTTGGATCTTCCTATCCTAATGAAACAGAAATACCAACACAAAAATAACTGGTTTCTAAGCAGGGACAGAAAGAGAAGAAAGATGTCAGATTAGATATGCCCTCAGGAATGTTGCCAAATGAAGAAATGGCCTTGTTGGCCGTGAACCTGTCACAATATGTATAGAGTGAAGCACAGCACAAGCTCTTTAATAAAGGTTTATTTTTCATCCCTGTGTTGCGATCAAGACTTTATGAATTTACTATTGATATTAAATGTTTTGCCACGAACATAGGTTTAAAAAAAGTGTGAAGAATCTAGTAGTATGTTAAAAAACCTAGCACCTTCATTCCTCTACCACATCCTGTGGTGGAAACCTTTGTGAAAGTTTGTGAGAATGAATTTGCAAACATACATAACAACAAGAAGAGCAACAGCTTTTATAATCTAAACATACATAAAAAACAGGCTTTGAAAAAACTTATGGAAAATGATGACATAGTTACAAGACCAGCGGATAAAGGAGGGACACTAGTGATAGTGGGTAAATCCTGTTATGAAAACAGAATGCTAGAACATTTAAGTGATGAGAATACATATAAGCAGATACAGAGATAGGAACCAGATAAAATTATAAAAAAGACACGTGGACGTATATGATCTTTTGATCACATGTGTTATTACTCAATATTTACATGAATATCTTCAAGTAACTAATCCTATAGTTTCAACCATTAAAGGTCTTCCTAAAATCCACAAAGTTATTACTGATCCACCGATGTGTCCTACTGTATTTGGGAATGGGTGGATCACAGAGCCTATGCCTATTTATGTAGAACATAAGTTAAAAAAAGCAATTTTTAATGCAACCTCTGTAATGAGAGATACTGAGGATCTCCTTCAGAGCCTCTCAACATATTCTCAAGCATCTCATATATCAAAAGAGTTTTTTTTATGGTGACAATGGATGTGAAAAGTTTGTTCACAGTTATCCCAAATGACTATGGAATCAAAGCTGTACGCAAATTTCTGATTACAGGAGCTATCTCTACGATAGAAATCAGATTGCACAACTATGTTCTCTGCTTGATTTAGTTCCAGAAAGCAATGTCCTACTATTTGAGAATAAATATTTCCTACAGAACTGGGGCATAGCAATGACAACTTACTGTTTTTTTTTTTTTTTTTGGCAAGATGAACTGTCATTTTAAAATCAGAATTTTACAACACATGAGTGACATCAGCTTGAAAAATACCACACATGCTCTATTATATATATATATAACAAATCATCCTGGTCATAGTTTTCAAATCACGACACTGGAAGTTTTAAATGAAAGCCAAAGACTAGGAGATCTGTGGAATATGACAGAATTGGCAGAAATAAGATGGATCATTGATCTACAAGCAGATCAAGCAGCAGGACTAAATGGAGTGGTACCTTTAAGACCAGTATTACGAGAGTGTCAACTCAGGAAGAGATTATGATTGGTGGAGCCCTATTTAAAATTAGCTTCAGCACAGAATGTGTTTTACAGATCTGAAAAAGACATTTTGCCGAAAGCACTTACCTTATTTACTTAGAAAAAGGTCTTGGCTGTTGCTGTTTGAGTGTTTTACATTTTATTCTATTTTATTAAGGATATTCTGCTGTGGTGGACCAGCTTCAATTTTACTTATGTATTGTTCCAGGTGTTTGCTGAAGCTTCCTTCAACTGTCCGGACTTGGTAATTTAGAAAAGATTGAAAAGGGGTAGGATCCGAGACAGGAGATGACTGTTCTCTGTGAAGAGAGAAAGACCTTTCTACCACCTTGAATGCTGAAGTGTCAGGGGAACCCCCTCCCCAGAACGACATCTCTGAGGAAGGTAGGTCGGGGCCACCCCCGAATCAGAGCCACAAGGGGAGAATTGGATCCAAGCTGTTCAGGGGCAAGCCTCAGAGAGGAAGAGCTGTATCTGACAATACCAGAGCAGAACCGAACTCCTCAGATCAAATGTCGATGTCTCAGTTCCAACACCTGCTCTTATTCGAGAGTAAGAGAAAAATTGCCAGGGATACTGTAGGAGTCAAGGAAGATATTTTCCTCGAGTTAGATGCCAAACCTCTTGGGGAATCTCATATCCTGGGACTCCAAAACTAATGGTCAGATTGGAGAAGGAGACAGAAAGGACTTAGTAGATGAACACACAGATCCTAGAGGGGATGGAGCTGGCAGGACCCCCATCTGGATATGAGCCTTGAGAAATTTCCGCATCATCCTTTCCACATCCACCTCTAACAAACTCCTAGAAGACATGGAAGATGCTGTGGATGAGGGTCTGGAGTGTTTCTTCAGAGTCTGGAAAATTTGGCCTGGCAGGGAAGGAGATAGTGGCTTAATGGTATACTCCAGATTATGGCTCCTGCAGGCAAAGCTAGATCTCAGATCAGAGGCCTTGGGATCTGATGAGAAGGTAGAAGGAAGCAGAGAAATTACTATTGGAGCCGGTACTTTAGGATCCAAAGGAAGGCTCCCAGGTTTAGGATCTGATACTTTTCAGATCTTCTCCAATGGCTCTGATGAAGCCCTAGGAGACTTCAGTGGGGACCTCTTTTTGGTTTCTGAAAAAACAAACTTCACTGATTTGGTGGAGGTTTGAGCTCCAGAAGAAGCAGGCAAAAGACCTCAAAGTATAACTTTATTATGCCTGACCGCTAATGCCCTGGGATTAAAGGTCGAGCATACCGAACAGGAAATATATTGAAGTGACCAGGTCCTAAGCAATAAACGCACTTCTTGTGGGCATCTGAATTGGGGATCTTATGCCCACAAGAAGTGCATTTCTTAAACCCTGTGGTTTCTCTGACATAGTGGAGAGAGCAATGACAGAATAAATCACACAAGAAAACACCCAAAGAAGAAACAGGAATAGAAATACCAGCTATGGTAAGTCACAAATACCTAAACAGGTAAAGGAAATATATCAACAATGGTATGTGAAAAAACTACCAAAGTAAATAGGGTACAGGACAAGAAAAACACTAAATCCTAACACCCAGTAAAGCCAAGACAGAGGAAAAAGGAAGTAAAGGGATATAGTATAAAGAGAAAATTGGAATAGGACTACCCAAAAATTCACCCAGAAAACAGTCACTTACAGCTCAAAAGCAGAACCTATGTCTAACCATGATGGCAATAAACCAGATCTGAGGTGTTGGGGAAGGAATAGAGCATTATGAGTAGAGGAAAGAGCTCAAGAGTTGGATCTGAAGTCTAGTGTATGCAGCCGAGCTGGATCCGAGGATCAGATCCAAACCCATTGATAAGGAAGAATGAAAAGGATAACATCAGATCTTAAGTGTTTCATTAGAAATCTCAAAGCTGAACATGAATTTAAAAAAGCTATTGATACCGGTAAAACAAAAAAATCTTTCATTAACTATGTCACTGAGCAACGTTCAGAAATGCGGTGGTGGTGCTGCGGTAGCGTTGTCGCCTCACAGTAAGACATTGTCCTGTTCGATTCTCAGCTAGAGCATCTTCTGTGTGGAGACATGCGTGAATGGGCGTACCTTCGTTAAAGGTTGTGCATCAGGGCCGGCAACTCGGCCCGTAAAAATCTACTGCCAATCATTAGCGGACCGGAGTTCCACTGTGGCGACCCCTAACCGGGAAAAGCCGAAAGACACAACAACAACAACCGAGCAATGTTCAGAATTTGGCCATATTAATACTGCCCACTCTGACCCATGAAGTAACTAATATCCTAGTTGACAAATTTAAGGCAAATATTACTTCACTCATAATTATAACTACTTCATAGATTCCACAGTCTAGGCCCCTTATAATTAATACAGTACAAAGTTCTCCTACTTCTCTCAAAAGCTAAACAAAATCTCATCCATTAGCCCTGATAATGTACCAGACTGATTGCCAGCATCAACTATTGCCTATCTGAACCTATACTTAACCTCTTCAATCTAAGCCTTTCCTATGGAGACATTCCAGAAGCATGGAATGCAACCACTCCAAAGCCATTACACAAGTGTGACCCAAATATGTACCCTAGTAACTACAGACCCATTAGTCTCACTAGCTTTAGATGTCATTAATCTGGACACTGAAATTTCTTAACCCTGGACCCTCATCAATTCAGCTTTGTCAAAGTGGGATCCTGTCTCTTTAACTTTATTTATTTCTTTTAGAAGTCACAGAAACAGTGGATGGCTGACAAGGTACATGCAGCATATCTGTACCTGGCCAAGGCCATTGACAGTATTCTCCATGCAGGCATTTCTGACAGATTTGAAAATCTGAATATTAGTCCATATTTTGTACAGTGGATCACTAACGGCATGTCTTATGTACCACAAGACTCAATGTTGGTCTATCACCTATCTGGCATCTATTTCTCAGCCCTTCAGACCAATACTCCTGGCCTGTGATTATCTAAGTTTGCAGATGACTGCAAATTGTGTGTTATTTGTTCCTCCACTGACTCATAATTGCTCCACCATGGATAAAGGCTATATTAACAGTTGGTGCCAGGAAAGTTGCCTGAAGCTAAATGTGAAAAGAATGTAGGAACATTAATTTTGGTAAACAGGTGACACATCCCTCCTATCAGACACTGTCATAAGAGATCAAGGTACTCTTGTTGATAACTGCTTATCGTGTGCCCATAGTGTCTCTACAGAAAACCATAAAGCCTTCTATCTGGCTCATTTGATTTCCACAGGCATCTTCTCTGGATCCAAGGTTTTAATTCTCCTTTACTCATCTCTTAATAGACCTCCTAAATAAAATGCCCCTTTTGGCATACATTTGTCTGAACATGTAACTCAATTTGAGGGACCTCAGAGACTTTTAAACTAAAAAGATTCACGGCCTCAAGGCCCACTGTTATCCAGACAGACAGGCAACCCTCTTTATGTACTCAGTTTCTTATAGACTCCTCCATGGTGATCTGTGCCTGCCTTTGAAGTCTGACCTCTTATTCCTTTATAAAACAAATGGATCTTCAAATACCCAGTTAAAGGAAATAAATCTTCATTAACATATAATAAAGACATACTAGAGTCATTCACCAACACACCCCCAACCTCTTGAACAAATGTCCGCTATGTGGGATGCAGACTAGCAGCCTTACCACCTAGAAAAGATAAACCTAGATAACTTATTGAGTTGCTTCAAATTCTCTGCTTGGGCTATCTTGCACTGTCCTTCTTGAGGTGGGAGAGAAAGTAGAGCTAATAAAAAAAAAACAGTGTAATAACAGATGCTCAAATAGATCACTGTTGCATGAAGTTTTCTCTTGAGATGTATTCTGTCAAGAATACCGTAAGTCCAAGCCAGTCTATAAAAGGTTATGCACATTCCTCTCACCCCATACTTTTGACCCAAAGACAATGCACAAAACTACATTGTGTTACTTAGATGTAGAAGCATGAAAATCTTCAAACTTTCTTGTCCCAGGAAATGTACTGCAGCTAAAGCTCAGAGGATAGATTTAGGCACAAACAAAAGGAGGAGAGCAGAAGGAAAGTGGGATCCACCTTGACCTTGGAGTAAAGTTGGAGAAATAGTCAGGAAAAAGGGGACAAGAGGGAGAGTGCATATATTGAAATAGTAATCTACGTGAACATTTACTTGTTATTATATGTTCTAATACAACTGCATAATGTTCATCATTGGGGCACAGTTGCAATAACGTTAACTCTTGAGATGATTCTCAGAGCTTTTAGGCAGAGAAGGGTAGGTTTGACAGACAGAAATGGAGTTCAGGAAACCCTGCAAGACAGTTCTAGAAATCTGTTCTGGTGCTAGAGAAAGCGTTTATTTTAGTGCTCAGTAAGAGTGTCAATACAAGACCAAGTAGCTGCTTCTAGGACAGCTCTAGCATAAAAAGACCAGGTAGCTGCTTCTAGGACAGATCTAGAATCAAGCTCCAGGAAGAAGAAAAAACTCCAGAAGAAGCTACTCTTCTGGTAGAATGAACTTTACTCTATCCTTGGAATGAATTGCCATGAAAGAAATAGCAGAAAGAAATAACAAGGGAAATCCAAATAGATATGGTCTTTTCAGAATCTTTAAGCCACTAATTGAACCCAGGTCAGCTGGGCTGTAGTCAATGTTTTATCCCTCTACACCACCCCACAAGTGGAAGTCCTTCCTTTATCCATTCAAAGGAAATAATCAATCAGACTTCATAATATTTTTTGTCTTGTCCAAGCAGAATCTCAGTTGCCTCTGGACATCCTGTAAAACAAAGGGCTCTTCCCCCTTATTCTAGGGTTAGGAAAAAGTTTCAGGGCGATAGATTGATTTAGAGACATTTCGGTGGCCATCTTAGGCATAAAGGAAAGACCTATTCTAAGGGTCACCCTGTCCCTATGAAAATCCAAGACCACAATATGGTGAGTTGACATCAAAGCTTGTGACTCAGATACACTTCTGGCAGATGTTAAGGCTACTAAAAGAACTAGTACAAAAAGAAATAAGCTTATCATCCAGAATATGAGTTACAGTGGCTTCAGAAATGGATGAATCCGAGATCCCTTTGTTGTGTGAACAAGTCCATCCTATGACATAAGAAGTGGTGATTGCCCTTGGTTAAATGGAAAAGAATGGAGAAACAGTATTGTCTTGACCAAAAAGGAGTCACCAATAGCATTTGCAGACTGTCCTTCTGAATCTTCTGAATTACCTTTAGAATGAGAGGGAAGGGAGGAAAAGCATATAGGAATTTCCCCCTTTCCGAGAAAAGCAGAAAAACAAATTATGTCTTACCATAACATTCCATCTCTGTTGTAGATCTTTATTCATTCATTACTGTTAGGACTTTGGTTCCATCCTTGGAACCGACATGGCCATTACCAATCTTGCGCCAGCCAAAAGCTCTCAGCTAAGACCCACCCACAATGCCCCTCTCATAGTCTCTTCAGATTGAGTTTGCCCACCATTATAGTATAGAAGTAACAGTAGTGATAGTAAGAGGCTCTGTCAGAGCAGATACCTTAACTAAAAGGAAATCCTAAAGTCCACCAGGAGTCCAGGCAGGGGGAAGGAGGGCGGGAAGTAATGAATGAATAAAGATCTACAACACAGATGGAACGTTATGGTAGGGCATAACTTCTTTATCTGATGTTGTAAATATTTATTCATTCCTTACTGTTAGGACCGAGTCCCAAGCTACGTGAGTCCCGGTTGACCCTAACGAAGGACATTCCTGAGCACCATAGAAGCAAAAGATGCTCGTCCCCTGGAGGCCAGATCCAATTTGTAATGAGTGACAAAGGTATGAGATGTTGCCCAAGTGGCTGCTGCGCAGATATCATCCATAGAGGCTCTGGAATGAAAAGCCACTGAAGTAGCCATCGATCTAGTAGAGTGAGCCTTTATTTTGGAAGGTAAGGACACTTAGTTCTGATGGTTGATGAAAGTAATGGCGTTTCTGAGCCAAGAGGATAAAGTCATTTTGCAAACAGGCTTACCCAATCTGGGTCCTGCAAAGGCCACAAACAACTGATCCGTTTTCCTGAAAGATTTAGTTTTGTTCAAGTAGAAATAAAGTTGTCTATGAACATCGAGGGTATGCAGAAGGTATTCCCCTTTATTTGAATGGTGGGAAAACAAAACCGGTAGGACAATAGATTGGTTAATGGAAAAAACAGAAATGACCTTGGGTAAAAAGAAGGGGTCAGTATGTACAGGAGTGGCCTTAGGTCAACTGGTGCCCTAGGCAAAAGGGCTCCACAACGCCCCCCACCACACTACCTGGTGCCCCCATCCTGCTCAACCTACACCAAATTAATAATGGAAAAGTGCCCATGTTAGAGCGGTGCCCTAGGCGGCTGCCTAGTTGGCCTATGCCTAAGTCCTGCTATGAGTATGTATAGAAACTCTTTCCCTATGAAAAATCAAGTATGGTCTCTTGACATTCAAGGCCTGCAACTCAGATACTCTTCTCGCTGAGGTAAGGGCTACTAGAAGTAGAGTTTTCCAAGACAAAAATCTGATGTCACAGGAATTAGAAGGCTCGATGGGAGGACTTGTTAACGACTGAAGCACCAAAGTCAAGTCCCATGGCTCTATAGGAGGCTTGACAGTAGGGTTTAATATGTAATATTTATTTATTTTATTTATTTATTTAACATTTGTTGACCGGGAAAGTCCAACTAGGCTCCACAGAGCATATTTTCATTGGAGGCCCAGAGAGAAACGCTCCAGACGCATGTCTTTAGAATGTGGGAGGAAACCGGAGTACCCGGAGGAAAAATCATTGGAAGTGGAGAAAGCAAGCTGTGAGCTTGAGGCTGTGGAGACTGGGGTGATTCAGTCCCTGAGGATGAGACAGAAGTCCTTGGGATTGATCCAGGATCCACAGGCTGTGAATGAGGTGAGGCCATAGGAATGGGAACCAGACTTGACAGGGCCAATAAGGGGCAATGAGGATCACTTTGCTTCTCAACCTCTGAGCTTTCTGTACAAATTTCGAGATGAGGGGAAATGGGGGAAAGGCGTACAGTAGACCCGGGGACCAATCATGCATCAGAGCATCCCTAGGTGACTCCCCCTGAGGGGGGATCAGGGCAAAGTAGCTCCTGCATTTGTTGTTTAGGGGTGAAGCAAACAGGTCACAACAAGGCCTGCACCAGAAGATTTGAGCCACTACTATCGGACTGAGGGACCACTCGTGAGGCACCAAAATGTTCCTGCTTAGATTGTCTGCAATAAGATTGGAACTCCAGGGAATGTGTGTTGCTATGAGAAAGCGGCTGGAAGCCATTGCCCGATGCCAAATTCTCATGGCTTCCCGACACAGGGGGGAAGACCTGGTTCTGCCTTGTTTGTTGATGCACCAGATGACTAGCATGTTGTCCGACTGACTTGCAGTGGTCGCGGAAGGAAGGGATGTGTGGAACGCTTGCAATGCTAAGAGAACTTCCCTCACTTCCAGGACATTTATGTGCAAATTGGCTTCCATGGGAGACTAGGTGCCTTGGACCATCTTTCCCTGGAAATGACCCCCCACCCTAACAGGGAAGTGTCCGTGGTCACCATGGCCCTGGGCTGGGGAAGACAGAACGGCTGACACCAAGGATTTGTTTCTGGTTTCATCCACCATAGCATTTCTTACTTGCAAATTTTTGTAAGACGTATCATGTGGTCGAGTGGGTGGGTTAAGATCGACCATTGTCATGAAAGGAGCCAGTGTAATAGTCTCATGTGCAACCTCGCCAGTGGTACTAAGGTAACGGTTGCTGCCATAGAGCCCAATAGTTGCAGTACAAGGCATGCTGGTACAAATGTCTGTGGAAGGAGGACTTGAATCTGGCTTCTTATTTTTGAAAGCCTGCGAAGAGGAAGGGAAGCTTGACAGGACATTGTATCGAACATCATTCCAATGAATTCCAGTGCTCTTGTTGGAGACATGTGTGATTTTTCCATGTTGATCGTGATACCTAGACGAAGAGCAAGGCCTTGAGTGTAAGAGAGACTGAGAATGAGAAGATTCCTGGTCATGACGGTAAGGAGCCAATCGTCTAGATATGGAAACACCTAGAATCCTTGTAGTCGGAGATGAGCTACTACAACTGCCATACATTTGGTGAACACTCTGGGGGCTGTCGAGAGACCAAAGGGCAGTACCCTGAACTGATCATGATTGGCTCCCAGCCAGAAGTGGAGAAATCTCGGGGAGCGTTTGTCCATCTTTATGTGGTAATACGCATCCTGGAGGTCTATAGAGCACATCCAGTTATCCTTCCCCAGAAAGGTTAGAATGGACTGTACCATGGCCATCTGGAATTTTTGAGGTTTTATGAATTTGTTTAGTATGTTGAGATCCAGAATTAGCCTCCAGTTCCCTGTCTTTTTTGGCACTAAAAAGAACCTTGAGTAAAACCCGGAACCTCTCTTGTTTGATGGGACTGGTTGGATGACTTTTTTTAGCAGCTTTTCGATTTCTAAGGCTGCAGCCTCCCTCTGACCGGGTGGAACATCGGGGATTCATTTTACGGGTCTGTGAGTAAGGTCGAATGGGATATGATAGTTCTGGATATTATTCTCTGCACCCATGCATCCGTTGTTATGAGTTGCCAGGCCTATAGGTGCAGAGAAAATCGACCCCCGACTGCTTCCAGAGGAAAGCAATTGGGCTGCTGTTCAGGAGCGCTGGAAGGGTCGGCCCGAGACGGAATCTTTAGTGCCCTGGTTGAGCAGACCCCCTCTGCCCTGAAAGGGGCGTATTCTGGATGAGTTGCCCCTTCTGCCCTGGGGGGATTTCTCATCACAAGTGTCACGAAAAGATCCTTGGGACTTCTTGAACCACAATTTTCCTCCCCTCGGATTCTTGGAGTAGGATCTCTGGGGGGGTGGAAAAATGTATGCCCACAGCAGACAAGGTCTTTCCGTCCTTCTCACTAAGTGATAGTGTGCCTCTTACTTTGGGACATATCCAAGCATGCCATCTTATGACGATGCCAGATGCGGCTGCTTGAGCTGCCCCCTCGGTAGTGTGAGAGATCAAGCGCATTGAGGAGTTCGAGATGAATTCCAGGGTAGCTAGCTGAGAGGCAACAGTATCACGCACCTCTTCAGGCAGTAACCCCGCCAAAGAGGCAGACATTTCTGAGATTAGGTCTATTTGGATGTGAGTAAAGTGTGCCAGGTAATTCAGCGATCGAATGACAAAGGTCGCTGAAGCATAGGCCCACTTCCCCAGTCTGTCCATAGACCGAGACTCCCTGTTCAGGGGATGAACTATCTTCCACCACTTCCCCCTTGGTGGCCGCCGCCATGACCATGGAATTAACTACCAGCTGTTTGGACCAGCTGGGTTGGTCTTCAGGAGTGGATAAAATTTTATCTGGCCTCTGGGGGACAGGTTCTATGTTGTCCGGGGCCTTCCAGGTATGCTGTACAATAAGTCTAATGAGCTCATCCGCAGGTACGGTCACCCAGGAAGTAGATGGCCAAGCATGGAAAGCCTGAAAGAACACTACTGATTCCTCCAAAGAAGGGTTGGAGGGCTTCCAGTCTCCCCTTTGCTTGAGGATCTCGAGAATGTCTCCAAATGAGATGTCTTCAGGGGGAGACCATGGATGGATTCCTCAGGGGAATCAAGATGCTTCCTCTTGCAAAGTTTCTTCTAGGGTGGCTCCCCAGTGGGATCTTCTGAGGAGAACTCCGGAGAAAGAGTTCCCTTCAAGGGAAGGTCTTGCAGCTCCCGTGCTCAAGGTCCCAGAGTAGGGGGCTGGGACAGCTGCATGCTAGAGGGTGGTTCCGGTGTCGATGCCAATGGTGCCAACTGCGAGCCTGTTGAAGCAAGGACCCTCTCCATCACCTGGGAAGCAGGCCCGCCCGAGGAGGGATGGCAGCCGGGAACCGAGAAGGACCACCTCGCAACCGGAGTCATACCCCACCCAGAGGAGCCCGCCTCCAGGTGAGGAGCTCCGAGAGGACCAGTAGCTACTGGGAGAGCCGTGGCCGTAGATGGCACCAGAGAAAAAAGAGGCACCGAACTAGGTGCCACGGTGCCGATAGCCCAATCACTGCTCCGAGAGTGCACCAGTTCCAAAGGAGCCGATGCACCAAGAGTAATCAGTGCCAACAGGGAAGCCTCCACTGTCGGAGCCGAGACAGAATGCACCAGGATGGCCATCATTACCAAAGTCTCTAAGACCTAGGAGGAGGCCAGAGGAGGATATACAGGTGAAAATGCCATGAGAGCTTCCATTCCAAGAGAGAGGGAAGACTTAGTTGGGGTGAGTCTGAGTCAGAATTAAGGGCGGCACTGAGGGAGAAGACAGGGACCCTGGTGCCGAAGCTGTTTACACCAAAGGTGCGGGAGAAGCCCAGTGTCGACTTGGTTCCAAGGAGGACAGGGATGTCGGAACTGAAAGACTCTGCTTCTCCTTATGCTTTTTAACATCCTTATGCTTAGGAGGTGGTGAGACCTCCATTCCAGAAAGAGCCTCTGCGAAGGGTGATTTCAACATACCCTTTAGAATAAGTTTGTTCTTGTGTTCAGCCAATGTACGGTTGCTGTAGTTAGAACAAATGTCACAAGAAACGTTAATGTGGTCAATACCCAAACAATAAACACACTGGGCATGACCATCAGAGTTGGGCATTTTACGCCCACACTTATCACCCTGCTTGAACCCAAGCTTGGCCTTATCCAACATAATAACACACTAATACTACCACACAATAAACTAAAACTACCAAACAAGAAGATAAAGGGATAGTGAAAAAACTGTTTTGTTTTTTTTTTAATGTACAGAAGGCTAGGAAAGAGTACCAACAATGGTACTAAGAAATACCAAAAGGTAAGAAAAGGGCCTACTAAGGTAGGGAAGAGGGAGTAGTACCAACGATGGTATGAAAAACTACCAAAATAGTGGGTAGAGTTTAGTCAGAAAATAAGAAAGTAGAGACGAGAAATAATCTTATATTATAAAACCTCACTAATAAACACTAAGAACTAGAAAAAACACAAAAAAGCTACACTTAGCTGGAGAGAAGGCTTGGCACGTCTGACGAGGAACATGGCAAATAAGATCTGAAGAGACTATGAGAGGGGCATTGTGGGTAGGTCTTAGCTGAGAGAGTTTGGCTGGCGCGAGCTTGGTAATGGCCGTGTCGGTTCAGAGGACAGAACCAAAGTCTTAACAGTAAGGAATGAATAAAGAGACGCCAGGAGTGGCGTCAGAATCTGTAGTAGGAATGGGGTCCTAGGAGCCTGCGACCTCGGGCACTGAAGACACCGGTAATGCATTATCATCGGTACTCAGGGGCTGTGTAGGTGCCTCGCTGAGTACCGGAGAACCGGTAGTAGGCCTTAGCGTGGTTTCAGTAGGAAGTGCGGACCTCGTATGTCGGTCCTTATCTTTGCGTTTTTTGCTCAAAAAAGTGAAGGGCGAACTCCGCCCGATGCTTAATAGTGCGCTTATTGAATCTAGCACAAAAACGGCAGGCCGAGACGTCGTGGTCTGGGCCTAAGCAAGGTATACAGAAAGAGTGGAAATCCTTATGCGGTATTTGCTTCCCACATGAAATGCAATTATTAACTTTGTCTGACATTGGTCTGAGGCAAGAAAAGTTTCAACGGGTACTTAGCTTTCAAAAAGACTTCGGCTGAAATACTTTCGTAAATCTCAGGAGCTGGCCGACCGGCACTTGCGAACTGCTTCTGCTTCGGGCACCGCGTGGCAAGAAAGACTGAAGAAAATGGCGTTGGCTGCCTCTTTTATACCCCTGCCGCGCTGACGTCAGGGAAGAAGCGACGACAACCGACGCCGGACCTAGACTTTGGAATTCGGCCGACCGAGGACCCGCCTGACGGCAGGATAACCCATCTGTTATGACTGCAGCTATATGCATGATGAACATCTTAAATGGCTATCATTTAGCAAATTCAGGTCTCACCAAAGCTCTCAACCTCTTAAAATAAAACACCTGGACAAAGCCAATTATAGGGGAATACAGCCCCCAAAATAGGGAAAAATTTCAAATATTGATCTTATAAACTTAGAAAATTGCTAGAATAAAAGGTTTTGCGTTACCACGTATTTTCTGAAGAATATGAAGACTGAAATTCAAATACCTGTCATTATTTAGTGAATTCAGTCCTTTCACTGATTACAAAAATCCACAAAAGCACAGATTTTTATGAGGAATAGAACAAAAATATGAGGCAAAAATCTGCACAGTTTTCACAAGTGGTGGTGGGTAGGGAATTCAGGCTATCACTATCTGTACCCAAGGTACAGGGTTTGAACCTGAATAACTCTAGCCACCAGGTATATTTAACTGGGGCATTTTACACCACACACACATACATACATATACACACACACACACACACACACACACACACACACACACACACACACACACACACACACACACACACACACGCACACACACACACACACCTGTATATTTCCTTGCAGCAGCTTCCTTGAAATGCAAATTCCCTATCTCTACATTCCCTAGCAGCTTCATTAGATGAACCTTCCTTTGTAAGAAATACAAGACTTCCCTTGCAACCAGAGCCAATTAGTAGCTATCCACATACGTGACAACTTGTATCCCAATGTATGCGACTGCAGATGTTGCAGTCCGATCCCCTTCCAGTCTATACAGTTACAAACCCCATAGACTTCTTGGCGTCATTGTACAGATGCCTTCTCTTTGTAATCCGGACTGGTTAAACAGGAGTCCAGATTTACAGAAACCTGTAACTAGCCAAGCACGCATGCGCAGTTCGTTCCGGGACTTGCAAACTAATTATTTTTTTAACACATTCTTTTTTCAATTTTACAGCTGGGGGAGGGGGGGCTGCTGCCCTGCAGTCCAATAGCACAAACCGCCCCTGAACAAAATTAAGATCCCAGGGAAGGGGAACAGGCTTCCTGGGTGGTCTAATATGAAGGACTCCTTTAAGGAGTTGTTTAGCTTCAAACCTAGAAGTTAAAGGAGGAGATAAAGGCAGACAAGCAGAGATAGTTGATAAATGGGCCTTATCAGAAGAATACGTCAACCCAGCATGGAGCAATTCGCACAGATAAGAGAGAACCAAAGGGACATCCACAGAAAGTGGATCTAATTTATGAGAAAGACAACAAGCAGAAAACCTTTACCATTTGGATGAGTAGGTTTTCCCAGTATTGGATTTCCTGGCCTCCTGTAGGACCCTAAGCAAAGTCCTCAAAAAAAAAAGATTTCTATATGGAATCAAAATTCTATCACCCACAGTTTCGGTTGAAGAGTGAACAGGCAGGGATGGATGAAAGATCCCTTGTCTTGTGTAAATAGGTCTACCCTGTGCGGTAACTTGGAATGATTGCCCTTGGCTAAATGCAGAAGAGGGAACCAATGCTGTCTTGGCCAAATGGGAGTCACCAACACGACTGTGGGGGAGTCCTGTTGAAGTTTGAAAAGGTCTTTTGGAATGTGGGAAGGGGATGGATAGCATAAAGAAACATCCCCTTCCAAGAAAAACAGAGGACATCCACCTTCCACACCAGAACACATGGGGCTCTGGCACAAAATAGAGAAAGTTGTCTGTTTAGAGGGGAGGCAAAAAGATCTATTTGAGGAGTACCCCACTGGTGTGAAATATCCAGAAACACATCCCTGTGAAGCATCCATTCATGGGATTGAGTGAAGGACCTTTTCAGAATGTCTGCCACAATGTTTTGACCTGAGGAAATGTAAACTGCCTAAAAAGGCACTTGACACTGGACAGCAAGATTCCATACCAGGAGTGCCAACTGGCAAAGAAGATAAGATCTTGTTTCCTCCTATTTGTCTACATACCACATCACTGTAGTGTTGTCTGTAAATACCTTGAGAAGTCCCAGGGAAGAAAAGAGGATGAAAAGCTTGAACAGCCAGCACAAGGGCTCTCATATTTTGACATTAATGTGCTCCTTCTTTGAAGAGGTGACCACACCCCCTGTACCTTTAAGGAGACAAAAGCTGCTCCCCATCCCATGTCTAAAGCATCTATAAATAGCTCCTAAGAGAGAAGAGGGGGATGAAAGGGAAGTCCTGGATTTAGAGAACAACTGAGTTCCTTCTTAGGCCAAGGTAGAAGAGGAAATACAAATTCTACGGCATGAGCATGATGAAGCCAAACTAACTTCAGGAACCACTGAAACTTCCTCGTGTGAAGTTTGGCCAGAGGGAGCATAGGGATTGTGGATGCCATGAAACCCAGAGCTCTCAGAAACTCCCTAACTGTAATGGAAGCCAGGGGAAGAAGAGTTTGAAAGAAGGAAATGAGGGTCAAGGCCTTGGGAGGAGGCAGAGATGCCAGCAAAGGCACCATCTGAATCTTGCAACCCAGAACAACATGGTCTTGAGAAGGAGCCAGAGAAGACATTTTTTGACGTTTATGTTAAACCCCAGGCTCTGAAGAAGAGAGATGGAAAAATGAAGATTTTGCACCGGGATCTCTGGAGTGGATGCCTGAAACAGCAGGTTGTCTATGTAGTGAAATACATGGATTTCCTGAACCCTCCAAAAAACAATTACAGGAGCCAGGCATTTGGTGAATACACTTGGGGCAGTAGAAAGGCCAAAGGGCAAAGCAGAGAACTGAAAATGCCAGGAAGCAACAGAGAAATGCAAAAACTTCCTGAAAACAGGATGGATAGAAATATGGAGTTAAGCATCCTTGAGATCCAGAGACACCATATAAGCCTGAGGAAGCAAAAGAGGAAACAAGGACTGAAGGGACAACATTCAGAAAGTGGGCACCTTCAGAAAAGTGCTCAGATTTGAGAAGTCTAGAATTGATCTCCAAGTACCCTCCTTTCTGGGTACTACAAACATCCTGCAGTAAACCACTCCTCCACCTTAGGGGGGCAGGCACCTCTTGAATAGTACCCTGAATCAAAAGGTCCCAATGCACTTCTGGGAAAAATGAGAATTGTTCCCAAGGGGGCTGAGGAATACCCATAAAAAGGGATTTTCACACCATGAAATACCCCTGGCAAATAATGGACAGAACCCAAGAATCCTGAGTAATCTGTAGCCAAACAGGAAGAGAGAGAGGCAAAGAGAAAGAGAAGTGGCTGGGAAGAATAGGATAGTCAGACAGCACCTAGTTTAACTGGAAAAGAAGACTTCTGAGGCCCTGAACTCTGAGGAGCCTTAGCAGGAGGAGACCACTTGCCACCTTTTTTGCCCTTAGGAGGAGGGCAAGATCACCTGTGAACAAAGTCTGGCTTACTGGGGTAGCTTTTCTGAAATTTAGGAACAAGAGCAACACACACGTTTGAGTTCCTGTAAAGCTATACGCCTATCCTGAAGGGACTTAAACAAATCAGCAGCAGCTTCACCAAACAAGTGTTTATTATCAAGTGGGGCATCCATCAACTTAGCCTTGATACCATCAGGCAAAGGTTGAATTCAAAGCTGAGAATACCTCCTCATCACTGTCCCAAAAGCAGCAGCCCTAGAAGACGCATCTGCTGCATCATAACTACACTTGATGGAATGACGAGTCACCTGGGAGGAAGGCCCCAACAGGGAAAGAGCAGAAGTTTTACCACCAGGGTCTGGAATATCAGAGATAACCTAACAAGCTTCGAATAGGTGGAATAGGAGAGCCAACACATACCTGGAAATATGGGTCTGATAATTAACAGCCCTAAAAACCAAGGTAGCCGAGGTGTAAAATTTCTTACCTAGCCTTTCCATGGTTCTGTTGTCTTTATCAGAGGGCAGTAACTTAGGTGAAAGAAGCAATTGAGAGGGCTTGTCAGAAGCTATACACACCACTGAAGGGTCAGCAGTAGGACACTTGTATAAAAATTTACAGTCCTCGGGCACCCTATAAAACCTATCTGGTTTGTTGGGAGCAGGGGGCTGAGAGTCTGCAGCTTTGGAGGCATTGGAAAACACATCCAACAAAGCAGCCAAAACAAGAGAAACAGCAGACGGTTTAGGAGATTTCATCTGCAGCAACTCATTGTACGTCTTATGAACCTCAGAGATCTGAGCACTATCTGATTTAAAGAACTCCATCATCCTGGAGATTGTGTCCCAAAAAGAAATCTCTTCACAGGGAGTATCAGGACTGGTAGTTTCCTCTTTCTCTGACCCGTAGTCCAAAGGAGAAGGAATCTGATAAGAGTAAGCAAGGAATTCCTCATCAGAATCCAGCTTCTCCTCAGAGGAATCCTGTTTCCTGGGTCTTTTAAGGGGAGTAGATGACCAAGGGGAGTAAGAACAGAAACACCCTGAGGAAGTTTTAATGCCATCAAAGCACTAAACAAACTCTGAGTGAAGGCCTGCCACTCACTCTGTGGATCCTCTGGGGCAGGAGAAACATGTTTAGTCTTTTGTTTTTTCTTTAATGGGATGTCTGCCTTATAAAACTTGGAAGGCTCTGACCCAGCATGGGAGGAAGATAGTCAAAAATTAGAACTATTGTCTGACAATGATCCTTTGGATCCTTTAAAATCAGACTTAGGCTTTTTTTTTCCTCCAGATACCTTTACTGAATTATCACTTGTGACACAGGCAAATTTGCATTCATATAAAAGTAACCAACAAACATTTTACTTCACATATATTGCTATATGTCATATAACCTAAGCAACATTACATAAATTATTCAATTCCTGTCTTTTTTTTCTTTTTTTTAAAACAAGAAACATCTTTATTAAACCATCATGTACAACATAGGCAATCATAAATTTATATAAATGCAAACAACCACACCAATATAATCCTAGTTGCAAGCATTTTACATCACAATCCATACTGACACAGTTACAAACATTATACATCACTTATAATCTACCCAATCTTTTTCAAACATTACATAGCTCATTTAAGTCCTGCCGCCTTTTAAACCTTATTTCTCCCTTGTATGTATTGTTCCCACAATTTCCATTTTTTCCTATGTAGTTGTTACTACCCTTTTCTAAAGATCTCAATTCCAGTTCTTTTATCTCTGTTACAACATTCACTACTTCTAGTATAGTTGGTTTACATTTTGATTTCCATTTTCTAGTAATTACTTTTTTGGCAGCCACCATTATTAGACCCAGCAAGGTCTTATCATGCCTAGGCAATTCCGATTCTGTATCATAGCTCATAAAAATTATCTCCCTCGTCAGACCAATCTGCCCACCCAGCATCTCTGACAGTGCATCCAGCAAGGAATCCTTAAAGTCCACCAATTCACCACACTCCCAGAAAATATGTTCCCAATTACCTCTTTCTTCCCCGTCACACCTCCAACATTTGCCATCTGCCTGAGGAAAAATTCTCTGGAGTCTATGTGGGGTATTAAAAATATCTATGTAAACATTTCCAGGCAAAAATCCTAAATCTTCTACATTTTGTTGCATATTTGGGAGACTTAAATATACCCTTCCATTGCTTTTTTGTGAATTGCTTATCAAATCTCTCTTCCCAATCTTTTCTAACCTCCTCTGATTGATTCTTATAATTATCATGTAATATTTTATATGCTCTACTAATTATTCCTTTATTAATGGCAGCTTCTATTCTAGATTCTATTAAAAACTCTACCAGTGCTGGTCTTTCATTTAGGGCACCCCAGACTTGGGCTTTTCTTGTCAATTTTTCTTGGATGATTTCCTCTTTTTGCTAGATAGATTTTTTTTTTTTTTACTAGAAAAAGGGACCGGACTTAGAGGGTTAGTTCCTTTTGAACTTAGAGGTGGTTTAGAGATAGGGGAAGAAAAAGCTGCATAAATCTTTCCATTATCTTTCCCCTCTCATCTAATTTCTTGAAAGTTTTAGCAGAGGAGGAACCATACAGATTGTCTACATCTACAGGGGCATGCAGTAGTTTAGCTTTAGCGACTTCATGTAAAGATTGGAGGCAAGGCCATGAATACCTCCGTAAGACTGATCCAGTAACAACTGCCCTAGAGAAGGCATCAGTAGAGTCATATCCACACTTGATGGAATGTCCTGCCACTTGAATGGCAACACTGTTTTGCAAGGAAGTATTAGTGTCAGAGTCAGGTAGTGTTTACATTAACTTAGACATACTATCAAAAATCAAAGGTGTATATCTGATCATATGAGTTTGCTAGTTAATGGCAAAGAAAGCCAAGGTGGCAGAATTATATACCTTCTTTCTATTCCCATCTACAGATCTGCTGTCTGTGTCATTTGGTAAGGCACTGGAAGAGGGAAGAAGTTTAGAAAACTTATTTGACTCCAGTGAAATAACAGCTGGGTCAGAGGAAGGCTTCTTGTATACATATTTATGGATCTCAGAACTTTACAATACCAGTTTTTTTTTTTTTTTTTAGGTGCAGGAGGCTGAGATTCCACAGAGACAGGCAAAAAGTTATCTTCCAAAGTCTGAGGGTTTGGAACATCCAAGTGAGGTAAGCTGTACTATCTTTTTCTGAGATTCAGAAATGTTTGCCTTTCCAGTTAATATGTTGCATCATTTTATGGATAAAAGATCAAAAGAAAATTCCTCCTGAGGTGAGACCGTGGATAAGACATCATCAGCTTCAGACACAAACCCTGTAGGAAAATGCATTTGGGAAGAATAGTCCAGATGATCTGATTCTGGGAAGATTCTTCCTCAGAAAACTACATTTTCCTTCTGCTGGGAGTAAAGGAAGAGGAAAATTTAAACTGATGAGGTTGTAAGAACAGAAGAACTTTAAAAAGTCCCTGTGAAAAGTTAAACTTCTTCTGAAACTCCCTAGGAGAAGGAGTAACAATAGGGGAGACATGTTTAGTTTTTTTTTTCCCTTTGGAGAATGTAAAGAAATATATGGTGTGATTGACCTCTGGTATGCCTTCTGTAAGTATCTTTCTTAGGAATACCATCAGTTCCCTCAGAGATAAATGGGTCTATATTATGCAATCAAAGAGCCTCTTCTTCGAAAACATAGTAATCAGCACATATACAGCGAACACTGTAAGCCGCGAATGGCCACATCCGCAAATGTTTTCCTCGGGAAAAAATTCACGTGGCCGTAAAATAAAAAAACAAACTTTAAAACACTAATCAAGTGGGGGGCTTCACCCCCACACCTCCCCCAACTAAATATACCAACTCCAAGATCGCTCTATTGAAGAAAAGGGCAATTCCTGATAACGGCCAATTGAATTTTTTCCCCAAGGAAAAAATTTTCGAATGTGGCCATTCGCAGTTTACAGCGTTCGCTGTATATGTGCTGATTATTATGTGTTTGAAGAAAAGACTCTTCGATCGCATAATATATACCCAAGATAAACAGCCTCAGTTCTCTCTTTGTGAATTTATTGGCAGTTTGATCAGTCAGAATGGACATGTCAGCTACCTGCAATTTGCCGGCCTCCAAAGGGGTCTTAACAGCTGGAACAGCCCTAGACATCAGGTAGTCCATGGGCTTAATACTCACTTCAATAGTTACACCTGACGCCTACCACGAAAAAGCAGCAGGTACATTACTGTCTTCTTCAGACTTTTGAGATTTCTTCCTCAGCTGAGGAGGAAAGTCTGAGAATGAATATTCTCAATACATCCTACTGCATGTTAAAAGTTTGCAGGCATTTATTTTTCAAGTAAAATTAAGGGATGACAGATGGTTCTGGCAGGACTTCAGTACAAAAGCTTGGCAAACTGTACACTCTTCAAAGTTATGTTCTGGACCAAGACAGAATGATATGCCAATCCTTGCATGGGATTTGCCAACCGTAGTCAGATTTCCCTCTCTTAAATGACACATAACATTAATATCATTAACGAAAAAAAAGGAAGGGTCTCCAATGGGGTATTTAGCTGCCTTTTGTAAATATAGCCAGAACACATCATACAGCTGACATACCTTGATTCTCACAGAGTAGTGCTTTACAGACTGGTATCAAGAAAGTTCTGACAGTTTTTGCACCTGTACATCCCTTAAGTATAAACATGTAATGTCATGGATAAGTTTTACGTCAGACATGCGACAGGTAGGTGCCTAAGCTCTTGTAGACTGACTAGATGTACAGCATCCTTGACTGGATACTTCCCAAAGGTTAGCATTACTGCAAAAGTGATTTAATGAGGAGTATCCTTTGAGTATGTATTTTGGTTATGGTTGTAATGGTCTACAAACTGCCTAGTACTTTCCTAGGAACCTGTGAGGTGTTTTACTTTTAATGCTCACAACATTTATACACACTTCAGGACTGTGAAGTAATGTGGCAGTATTAAGTAAAACAATGTAAAATTTAACAATCTCTAGATTTAGTGCTATCTGATATTTTTGAGCTGATTTTAATATTAGGAAAAGCTAAAAGCTGGTAAGCATACTGGTGATGTCTTGGATGCTAAAATGCTAACCATTCTGCCTTTCTGATTTTTTGGAGTAACATAAACATATTCCTGCTCTAAAATCTTTTGTTGGCAAATACACCACTGCTTTATGGGACAAATCACATCAAGGTTAGTATACTGCTTGTTTACTTTCTACAGTGTTATGACCAATGTATTCTGTATGCTTACACAATGTTGATTTACCCAGTTGTTCACAGAAAGCATGCAGAGATATGCCCTCCCTGTTTCCTTGGCTGTCTGATGGTTGGCCTTCTTGCATCATTAGAGTAATAGGAAGAAGCATGGAGAAGACTATTTGTCCTCCATGCATCTTTAAGTTACACTATAACTTTTCAGAGAGTATCCTGCTGGTTCTGTTCTGTGCTAAATAGTCTCTAATGCAATTAATCAATCGGCAACAAATTCCTCCCTCAATCTTGCTTCAATGCAGCTTCATTAGAAGTACTTCTTGTGTTAAATTAAGTGAAATACCACCTCTCTGCTACAGGTAATGCTGCAAATATACAGCCCTACTGAGCTCTTACAGCTAAGGCGTGACTTACTTTCCCAAAAATCCCTAACATGCACCAGCAGAAAACTAGGCCCCATAAACCCTTCAGCTTTTGCGTCTCATTTTTAATTAAATATGGTCACTTTAACCCCCCCCCCATACTTCCTTTCAATTTCCTAACTGACTATGCTGTTGCAAACATTTCAGTGATCTAGATTTAATATGTTTTCTGGCAGGAACCACTTCCAGTCCAACTTCATTGCAGTGTACCATGCCTCCCATCCCATCTTAAATAACCCCTCATTCCACATAAATTAAACATCTGGTGTAATTAGCTTCCAAATCCATTTACTCGTGTTGTTTAACCTGGTAATGTTTGGCTGTGCTTATATACCCTGGTTAAATAAGATAAGATATCTCCTCTACACCTAAAGTGTCTTATCCTCTCATTATTCCACTATGTTTACCTAGATGTTTACCAGTCAATAACAAGAAGAAAACAAGCTTTTCTACACAATTTTCTGCCCAGAAGAGACGATGTACAAAGGTTAAATCTACCTGTCCCAGAATCATAAGTCCTGCAGGTACTGCTGATTCCTGGTGCTCCTTTGCTCCAGTAAGCTTTTTCTGTCGTGGATGTCTATATGCCAATAAAGTGAAAAAACAAGATTAAAAGAATATGCTGAGAATGTGTATGCCCCTAGCACAAAATGAATTTATTTCCTTAAATGCAAAAAAAAAAAAAAAAAAAACACATCACAGCTTTGTGATATGATGCAGGTGTTCAGGGCTCTTCCTTTATATTCCTGCCTTCATTTTGTCACAGTGTGGCTGTGTGATTTTACTAGATAAAGAAACAATAAAAACAGTGCTTGTGCCTGTTTTAGTTACTTTCACTCCATTATAGGTGAAATATTAATGGAGGTTATGTGGGACTTAACATTCTGCATTCCATAATCAAATTTGGACTGAAAGTCAGCTGGGCACAAGTTAATTTAAAAAACAACACAAGAACTGTAAACTAACTAACTAACTGATCCATTCCTGCAGCTTCCCAAATAATTTCCTCCATAAAAATCTGCTCACCCATTCTGCAATCTTTTCTCTAATCTAGCCTTTTCTACAACCTGTGCCTTGAGTCTCCTTACATCTACCCCGTCACGTTTCTTCCTACATCACCAGACCCATTCATTCTTCTCATTCCTTCCATTGCAATTCTCTTCTTAATGCTGTGCCTGAACTTCTACAAGCTTCCTCCTCTTAACCACTGTTTTGCTAACATCTGCCAAAGCCATTTCTTCTTTGTCTGCCCTCCACTTATACATACTCCAGATCAACCTCTCTGAAGCCTACAAATCTCACTTGTGTTCTATCTGCTCTCTGCATTTAGCATTCCCTGGTACTCTCCAGTCCACACACTTAATCAACCATTTCTTCTCCCTCCTGGAGCATGTCCCGTCACTCAAAGCCAAGTACTATATCAAACATGTTTTCATCTTGATAAAACTGCTCCTTCTAGGTCATGATGCACTAACTCTTAACCCTTTACCTTTCATCCGTCTTCCTGCCTTAGAATGTAGCCTGATACACTTACAAAGTGTGTGGTACCCATACAATTATAAATCCACATTTATTCTTAGTTCAGCCTTTCCTCCAGCCTAAACACTCAAGTTCTCACAATTGCCGTCTCCCTTACAGGCTTATCGTAAGATTTCCAAAGATATTTTGGTGACACTATGCATGCCTCTCAGCCTCTTAGCTCAAGAAATCTAGACAAAGTCTAAAATAATGGTGGGTGGAACAAAGGCCCAAAAACAGGGACAGATTTTAAATATTGCTCTTACAAACTTAGAAAGTTACTAGAATAATAGGATTTGTATTTGCATGCATTTTCCGAAGGAAATGATGTCTGAAACTCAAATGTATGTCATTATATAGTGACTTCAGTCCTCAATACCAGTAAACTATGTCTTACTCCACTGCCTGTGGTGATGACACCAGTCTAGCCTGGCAAAGATCTCAATACTCATTCCTGTAATTAATAATTAGGAATTTGATCTACATCATTCAGAAGCCCATGTTATTTAAGACCTCCAAGTGAGGTGCTGCTGCCATACTCTTTAATGCTGCTACAAACCTGCTTTCTTATCCTCCTCATGCGCTTTGCCTGATAAGACTACATCTCAATATATGAGACAGAAATGCTCACAAGTCCTCATGTCACCACATCAGTAGCTCACCTCTTCTAGAAACACAATGTAATTTTCTTTACATTTTTAACATGATCTGACATCACACAGCTGGGGTACAGGTTTCTATAATAGTGACAAGAATGGCCCCAAATTTATTTTTCACTGTTTAGATCCATTTATGAGCATCATGCAACCATAACAACTTTCTGTCATTTCTTGCCCCACAGAAGGGTTACAAGGGCAAGAAAAGAGTGCATTCAGGCAGCAGTTGCAGGATCGACTAGGTAAAGCAAGACAACAATAGTTGGTGTTGATAATGGCAGACCTGAATGCTCATATCAGGACAGGCCATGAGGACTACCTAGCTTCATGTGGGCAGTGTAATAGGAATAAAGAAGAGGCTATTCTAAATTTCTGTCTGGTAAATGTCATGATGGTGGCTAACACCTGCTTTTCCAACAGACAATTACAAAATCTCTTACAAGAGTGGTCAATATGCAACTTGTGTAAAGGTCCTCAAAACAGTATGTGTGTGTGATGACTAGAGAACAGGCATGTAGCTGAGCCAAACATGGAAATAAGATACATAAAGAAAACTGGTGGCAGAATGCAGAAGTCCAGGAAGATATCAAAAGAAAGGACTGCAGGAAAAAATGGAAGACATAAAAGAAAGACAAAGCTAAGAAGGAGTACAAGTTGGCTAACATAAAGACTAAGAAACAGTAGCAACAGCAATGAACAAGGCACCAGAGACACTCTGCCAGCTTCAGGAAGTGACTCGAGAGATGGCACAAATAAATTCTATCAGTTCTGAAGATAAAGACAGAAAGATAATGAAAATAGTCTTCAACTCCATTCAAACGCCATTCATAAGGGAAGCCAGCAACAATCAGCTCACCAGTCTAGAGGAAATTAAAGACAGATGGAGGGAGTAATTCCAGTAGCTAATGAATTAAGGAAACATTACAGATGTTGTACTTGCTCCATACACAGCCCATGTCGAAAGAGGAAGAAGAACCTACCCTAGAAGAAGTCAGAACAGCATTAAGAAAACTAAAGTCAGGGAAAGTAGCAGGCTCCAATGAAGTCACAGCAGATATGGTAAAGGTGTTAGGCGAGATAAGGGAGAAATGGCTCCTGAGGGTATTCATAGCAGTGTGGAGAGAAAGGTGCATCCCAGATGACTGGCGAATTAGCATACTGGTGCCAGTGTTCAAGAATAAAGGGGACATTCACAACTGTGGGCAGTACAGTGGTATCAAACTATCACATTGCATTAAAATGCTGGAGAGGACAACTGATAAATGCATATGAAGAGCAGTAGAAAGTAAGGTGAGAATCAAGTATTTCAGATTCAGAGCAGTATACAGCCCAATCAACCATATGGTTGCAGTATGCAGATGTCAGACAGTGGATAAAAAGCTGGAGATGAGGAAAGAGTCCAACTGGGCATTCCTAAACTTGAAGAAAGCATATTACAGGATCCCAAAAAGGCTGATTTGGGCAGTCCTGCAATGATTCAGTTCCCTTGAAACACTGGTAGAATGAATGCAGGATATGTACAATAATGCAGAAGTATGAATATTGTTCAGACTCAGAAAGGGGTTCCAAGAGGGAGAGGGTGAGCATCATGGTTCATCTCTGAGCCCACTGCCGTTCATAAAGATAATAGACTACATTAACAAACAGGTTAGAGGGGTGCAAATCAAAAAAGCTGTTGTATGCAAAAGACATGATAAGCAGACACTTTTCAAGAACTTTAGGAAATGATAGTGGAATGGAATGTGAAACTGACGGCACATTGGATGAAACTGTGTGTAAACAGGACAGTTGTTGTGGCAGCAAGTGGGGAAAATCAGGAGAAGTTAAAAATTACAAGATAGACCCAGCCAACTTAGAGATGTCAATGTCTAATACATTAAAACCCTAAAATGGAGCCCCATAGAATATATGTAAATAACCCCTTAAGGACATAAATTAATGGGCATTCAGAAACCATGGAGCTTAAACACTGGTCCTTACAGGGTCATTTGCATATATAAACAAACAGGAGAAAGGAAGTCTGAATGAGAAGGTCAAAGCTAGAATCAGAGGTGCTGTAGCCAAGTATCACAGTGTCAGGGCTAGTGTGTGACAGAAGAATGCCAAAGAAGCTTAAAAGTAAGGTATACAAAACAGTGATACAAACAGTACTTCTATATGGCACAGAAACCTGGGTGGTAAAGGCAGAACAGGTAAGAAATCCAGTGGTGATAGAGATGAAGTGCCTGAGATGGCTTGTACAATGCATGGTGTGTGACATATGAAGAAATAACGACATCAAAGCAGAAGCCAAAGTAGCTCGAAATACACAGAAGTTCAAAGAGAACAGGTAGTTGTGGCTCAGGTACATGTGTAGGAAATCAGATGATTTAGTAAAGAATATTTGGGACAGACAGGAAGAAGGCAAGAGAAAAACAGTATGTCCAGCCAAAAAAGAGATGAACTGCATGAGAGAAGACCTGTGACAGTCAAGCATGACTGCCAAAGAAGGTAGGAAAGTGGCAGTTAATCAATAGGTGGCAATAGTTGACTCCACACCCTGAACTCAAGTAGACAAATGGGAATGATGATGAACATAAAGTCACTTGCTTGGATCACTCAAGCCCAAGTCACAGTTGTTTAGGTACAGTAACTCAATCTGGCATTTGCTCATGTTCAGTGCTGACTTTACAGCGGAGTGAGGATGTAATGTTTGCATAATAGTGAGTACAGGGTGATCCAAGGTTAGTGCCCTTAGAAGAAAAATAGAGAAAGCCAGACATTACATCACCTGTCAGAGATCACCCCCTGAGGTGAAGCAATCTTTGAAGTAAAAATAAAAAATAAAGACATTAGTGGCCGGGGAGGGGCTTGTTCCCAGCAAAAATTGATTTCTGTTACTGCAACATTTGCTTGTAAAGTGATGAGGGATAAGCTCAAGTACGCACACTAAAAATATGCATACTTAAGCTGTCATTGGTAAATTTGTATGACTGAGCTCCTGTGATGCAAGCCCAGGTCCAGATTAAATGAGCAGACTTACCGGAACCAGCCAAAGCATAAGGCAACTTTCTCGTATTAGCATCCAGTAACTTCGCTCTAACCTTCCTTATATCAAAAACAAGAGCAAATGCTGAAGGAAAAAAGTATAGGAAAATTTGAAATTTCCTGTAGATAACTGTTAACTGGTTAGAAGGATTCAATCTCTATTTCAGAGAACTTCTAATTAAAATCACAAGTAAAAGTGCTGGCCTATTAAGACTTGAATTTGGCAAAAAGTGTTCACCAGCTGATGAAAACATGATTTATGGCACATGACACAACGGCCCTTACATCCAAAGTCAGCTTTTTCTGCAATCACACCTTTGAACTCTCCATACCCTCCATCTCACCTGCTGTTACAACTAACCATCCCTCTAATGATACTGGATGTCAAAGTTCCTCAGACATTGCTGAACTTCTGAGAAAAAAAAGTGACACCCCTGTTGCAGATGCCTCCTCACATAGTTTTTCATTACACCACTACATATGCTTTGCATGTCTTTCATTTTTGTATCCAATTGTTTCTTTTCTCTAGGTCCAGAAGTCTGCTTGTATTTTTTTTCTCTACTGAAAAACAAAAGCCTATGGACATATTCTGTGCTTCAGCAAAGATTATTGAAAGAGACATTACAAGCCAACTGAGTTAAAACTCTTGACAAAATTGTTCCTTTTAATTAAGATATGGATTCTACAAAGGTCAAAGTGCAATAACAGCATTCTACATTCTGAATGGCCCATTAAAAGATAATATGGACAAAGACCTACTTCGTGATATCATCCTTAATGCACTCAATAAAGCCTCTAATCTAATCAATTAGAATAAGCTCTTAAATCTAAACCTACTTGGAGTAAAGCAAACTGTTATTTCATGATTGATAGAATGCACACATCACACTAAAAGTAATATTCTGGGCAGTTCTCTAAAATGTTGAGTTATAAATATTAAATTTCCTGTAGAAACCCCTGTCAGGGCTATTGCTATCATCTGCCTTCAAGAACTCAATCAAGTCAAGTTTTACCAATCCATGAAAATTTGCTTTATGAAGCCTAAATGGCCATCAACCATTCATCCATGTATGAGCTGATCTCAGAGAGTCTTAATAGTGACTTTTTTGGCTAATTTCTCCCTCCTGTTGACTGCAGGCCATCAACCTTCCAACCTCAGAAAATCACCATACAGGCAGCCATCAGTGGTTTTGTGCCTAGGTCCTCCAACATCACCCTCTAGCGGTTGCTATGAGCACCTGTATCACTGTATGGGCATTCTATGCCCTTCCCTAGTGTGCATATCTAAGCTAATAATCAAATTCAGACAGTCTGGGTCATGGTCAGGGCTTTATTTCTGTGCCGTACAGCCAGGTTCTTAATGCTGATTTGAAGATTCAAAACTGGACAGTTAAGTTCTCATAAATGTCATAAAACATACTGCATGTCTATAGTAATTCTATCAATCCAATATGCTGCACAGCATTAACTTATGTGAAGCTCTTTTAAATATGTCTAGTACTATTATCTACCTAGAAATCAGTCTGGAACACTACATTTCCACAGTATGTGAAACAGTTAACTCAAACCCCCCTCATCCTTCACTCCCAAAAACAGACTAGATACTTTTAAATGAATGTCTATTACTTTTTTAAAATACCACCAAGACCACCGATCCAAGAAGTAAGCAATTTTAATGAAACACTTAGCACCTCGGCTTGCACAGCCTTCCAAGAGTAAAAACACTACAAAACCCTCTTTACTTAAATACAGCATATTGCACAAGACAATTAATCAATTAAGCATACAATTTAAATCACATACTTCCAATTACTTTCCTTGTTGAGTCCCTGAGGCTCTAAAGTACCATACTGTAAAATCAAGTTTTAAAAGTTTATTTTTTAAGGACAAACATTCACCTATACCAACTTGCAATAAGTTCTACATAGGGGAAATGTATAGGAGTTTTAGGGTCCGGTTACAGGAACGTATTAGGGGCATAAAAATAAAAAAACTAGTGAGTCCCCTTGGGAGCCATTTCATGACAGCACACAATTCTGATCCTGATTCTCTTAGGGGTTGTGTTCTGGAAAAATTGTAAGCTGGTATAGGTTCATTTCTCAAATGGGGGTGCATATAGAGTATGCATTTCCTCCCTCTAGTTATATGTGTGTGTGGGTGTGTGTGTGTTTTCTCCAGTTACTCCATTTTCCTCCCACATCCCAAAAACATGGCAGTGGACTGGTGACTAAATTGTCTACAGGTTTGTGTGACATAAGCCTGGCAATTAACTTCCATTCCCTTCTTGTTTAGTAAATTCAGTGGATGGCATTGGCTGTCCAAGGGCTTGTCACAGGAGTCAGATGTGAATGGACAGCTCTAGATGAAGGCAAAATCTGTCGTCAAAAAATGTGGTTGCTGTATCTGACCAAGACTCAGTGTTCTCACCCATACAATAAATGAAAATGGAGACGTTCTGCACAGTAAACTGATACAGTTAACAAAAATGAAGGATTAAATAAATCTGATGCCACAGACTTTTCAACAATTAAAAAAAAAACAAAGCAAGTGAACTATAACAAATTCCAAACAAGGTGAAATTCATAAAACCCATTCTACTCCTGACAAGAACTCCCTGACATAACAATTTTACATTGACCTCTTCTCTCAAAAATAACAGAACATGATAAAATTGCATTTCAGCATGTCAAAGTTTTCTCACGATGTTCCCACGCTTTTGTCAATTTAATATTTAACAATAACACCCACCAAGATGTGGAAGGGTGTCAAGGCATTAGCCTTCCATTATGCAGGAGTGATGATGATTCAAGTTCAGTACCACAGTCACGATGGAGAAGGCAGAGAGGAAACACTAAGCACCAAAAGGAAAGCTTTTCAGTCCTGTACAGTGAGACTTTCAGTTCCCCTAGCAGTCACACACTACAAAGGGTAAGTAAAGAGAAGGCTTGTAATACACAGTACCATTAGGCAGAAAATGAGTTATCAGATAATATTGAGTTTTAAAGAATGGGGCACTACACTCAAAGTCTTCCAAATAGTGGATTGTGTGTTTGTCCTTAAAAACAAACAAAGCTGTCCATCCCAGGTAAGAAATGAGTGACCAAACAACTGCACTGTTATATTTTATGTCCAATGGTATCCATATCCTCAGCAAACTAACTTTTATCACTCTGCGGCCCATCATTGTTTGTAGTGGGATAAAGCTCTGACTATGGCACAAGTGACCAGAGTTCTATTAGTGACTTGGAAGCAGTGGTAGGGTAGTGTAACTGTGCCCATCCTGGGGAAAGGGTATAGTGCAGCTGAACATAAATGGCCATAATCTCTTGGAGGTGAGGTGACATTTAAGTGGGCTTCTTGGGAGAGGGCTTATGCCCAAGCAAATGTCTGGTAGTAGCTTTCGCTAGTGAATGTGTGGGAGTTTGCACTTGCAGGGGGAGTATATGTTGTGAGTCCCTGTAGTGAAATGGGTAGCCCATCCCCTGGCCATGGGCAGGGTTAGGGACTTACACAAAATGCTGTCCCTGCTGATATGCCGGCTAGAGCACAAACCCACAAGTATATGACCAATGCAGCTGCTATGGATCGTTCTTCCCCTAGTGGATCTGGGAAATTCACACCATTAAGGAACAAATGGGCTTACGTTTGATAGGGGGAATCTTGATGGTCAGCAAGCACAAGCAGAAAAAGCACCTAAGAAAAAAATTTTCATTACCCTGACTTACTATAAACAGTTCAGGTGGGATACATTTGCCCAGATTTAAAAGGGCAGACCCTTGCTGCATTTGTGAAGATAACTAAAACAAGGATCTCAGGATCTTCAGGACTTTGATAAGATACATAAGCTGATCTGAGAGGCAGAAGAAAACACCAACCACTGGAAATTGCTACACCTAAGAAAAATCATGTGCAGTAGGGTAAGAAAAAAGTAGACAAAGAAAGATACACATACATACTCACAATCATACAAATTCTGCTGGAAAAATTAAGCCTTTACTTTCTTTGAGCTCACATCCATTACATGAGTTCAATTACTACTGTTTAGTGTGGATAAGAAGAGCGACACAACTGAAGGACCAGTATACAACTTTCTCATCAATTCCTTTTATGTGGAATTGTTTCTATCACATCCCTATTAAAATCAGAAACCTAAAATACAACCAGCAGTAAAACCAGAGAAAATATCCAAAAAACGACAAAAGGATTCAGTTCCACAGTTAAATTTATTACACTGACTTAGCGCCTCAACCACAAAAGCCTTCAAAGAGTACAAAATTAGAAAAAACACATTCACCTATATATACATTATCAGCAATCATTTAATAAAACAATCAATCAATTAAATAAATACTTCAATAAGATTAAAAGCAAATTTCTCTAATTTACTTCTCTATTCAGACCTCTTGGTGTTAATGTATCAAACTTCAACATGAAAACAGTTTCTTTGTATAATAGAATGTTTTTAATTAATCTTTCATCCCCCTTCCTGATAAACACCTCTTCCCAAATTGTAGCTTGTAATAAATTAATATCATTATAATGTTTTTTCAAAAAGTGAAATGCTACAGGACGTTCTAGTCTCTGTTTCCTCATGTCTCTTATGTGTTCCTGCAACCTAGTTCTAAATTTCCTCTTGGTTTCACCAATATAGAAAAGGTTGCAGTGATATTTCAAACAGTATATTACACCTGCTGTGTCACATGAAAAATGATTATGTGGTCTAAATATTTTCCCATTAATCCTAGGAAAACTCGATATTATATGAAAACATATGTTACAATTATTACAGGGTGTAGTACCCAGAGACATTAGGGAACTGGAAGGGCTTGCTACTGGTGAAATAAAGTAAGCTTTAACTAATTTATCCCCCAAATTCTGTCCTCTCTTGTAAGCCACATAGGGTATATTACAAATAATCCTATGCAGCAGTTCATCTCTATGTAAGAATTTCCAATAATGTTTAATTAATTCCCAAACTCTTGGACTTAAAGTATTATAAGTAAGTTACAAAAAACATTTTATCTCCCTCAGCAAGAGAATTATTATTGCTAGGGTGAGTATATCTTTTATTACTATTATTATTACATTTAGGGAGGTTGAACTGTATTAATTTATCAATAGATGCTTTGATTAAATTCTCACAATAACCTCTATGTAAAAACATAGACAAAATTTGACAAATTTGCTTTTGTAAATCCAACTTATTATTGCAGAGCCTGGACAATCTAATCATCTCCCCATAAGGTAAAGATTGGATAGTATGAGCTGGATGACAACTAGTACCAAATAAATATTGGTTGCCATCCTCAAATTTACGATGAACTGCAGTTTCAATAGAGTCATCTTTCATTCCAGATAAATGAACATTCAGAAAATTCACCTCTGTGCCACATTTTAAACCATCAAATTTGATATTGTACACATTGTTATTTAATTCTGAAAGAAATACTGATACTCTATCCAACCCTCCACTCCATCACAGATAAACATTAAATCATCAATGTATCTGAAATAAAATAAAACATGTTGTACAAACTCATTTTTATATACATAATCCAACTCAAACATAGCCATAAAAAGATTTGCATACATGGGGGCAAATGGTGCCCCCATGGCTGTACCTCTTAACTGATGGTAAACAACTTCATTAAAACTAAAATAATTATGAAGCAAACAGAAGTGAGTAAGTTCTACCATAAAGTAAGACCTCGGACTATCATCCAAAAAATATTGTAAGGCTCGTATTCCATCATTGTCTAATATTAGTATACAAACTGCTATATCAATAGTTATCCAAAACATATACTGATTCCAATGGATGGCTGATATCTTATTTAGAAAATCAAATGAGTCTTTAATATAAGATTCCAACCTCTCTACATGGGGTAATAAGTAATTATGAATTAAAACCCCAATATTGTGTAAAAAATAATTTACAGCAGACTCAATAGGATGCCGCAGGGGATTAATATTATCCTTATGTCGCTTAGGAAGACAATAAAAAGTTGCTAAGTTACAATTGTCTAAATTAAATTTAGTATCTGAGTCCTTCTTGGAAAAATAACCCAGGCAAACTCCCTTTTCAATCAATGCAGAAAAAACTTTCATAGCATTCAAATATGTAGTAACATCACAGATTTCATAAGTTAGACTGTCATTCAAATGTTGTATACACATATTATAATACTGCGTGTAGTGAAGCACCACAATTTTGTTGCCTTTATCAGAAGGCTTAATAATCAAGTCATTCCTAGCTACAAGATTCTTAAGGGCAAGCCATTCATTCTTAATCATATTATATTGATGAGAATATGACTATATTCTTCAACAAGTTCCTGTATAGAAAAATTAAGCATTTCAGAAAAATGAGTGACAGTACTATTCACATAGGGGGGTATAAATTTACTTTGGAAATGAATGCCACTAGTATCTAGTAAACTATAAGCATTTGGAGAAGTATTAACATCAGAATCACCAGATAAACAAGAAAAGAAACTGCCACATTCACTATCAGTTTCCAAACTAACAGTTTCAAAATTAATATCCCTTTGCTGTTTATCCACTTGCACATCAAAAAAACATCTAAGATGTAATTTCCTAATCAATTTGAAAACATCTTGCTTAATCAAATATAACCTAGGTACTACAGTAGGTACAAACTTTAAACCAAGATGGAGAACAGAATACTGTTCATCAGTTAATGCACATCCAGATAGATTTACAACATTAGAAACGTTACAACTAAAAGGAGATGCATCAGTTCCATCTACCTCGTTTATAAGGCTGTCTAAATTGTCCTTCACTTGCTGCAGAATTGAAACCAGTTCATTTCATCCTATTTCCCCTTTTGGCGCTTTCTCCATTGTGATGAAAACACTGTTGATGAAATTCAGGTTCTTGTGCTGGAGGCAACGGGGGAAATTCACGGACATCATTTTCAGAGTCTGTAGTATAACCTACCCCATCTGAGGAAGCAAAAGATATGGACAACTGTTTTTTATTAACTACAGTTTTTCCATTATGTCCAGAATGAACATTTTGTTTATTTCTCCATAGAAAAGCACGTCCGTTGCTGTAATCACGCAGGTCACGTTTGATTTTATGTAATTTAAGGTGGACCTGCTCATTTTCAAATGTATTCAATTTCTCTTTTAAATTTTTAAAAACATCATTAACTTTTAAATTACCAACTTGGTTCAAAAGTTGTGTATGCATTATATTTAAGTCATTTTTAAGTTTAGAATGCAACAGTTGCTCCCTTTCTACTAAAATGCTTACCCACTCCATAGCACATGTATGAGCTGCAGCTAACCAGCGTTCCTTAAAAGCTGCATCTGTAGTATCCGATGAGTCAAACAGAGTAGCTGTGCTCTTAAAAACTCTCAATCCTCGGGGGAGGGGGTGATATTTAATTCAGTATATCTGATTAAGCCCAGCAAATTGAAGTGACGTGTTTCACAAAAAATCAGTTTTTCAAAACTATCTATGTTGTCTTGCACTTCTTGGGTAAAAGATGCATTAGAATTATCACCAATACCATCAAAAAGGATTGTTATGTCTCTGCATTCTGTCCTCCATAATCTTCGACACAAAATTTGAAGGCACAAACTCACCGCTGTTAGAAAAATGAGCAGCTCCAGAAACATTAGCAACTCCGGAAGCATTTGTAGGAGTGGGAAAAGCATTTGGAGCAGAAACAGTAGTACCATGAACCACAAAATTATCCATGGTTTTCTGTAGTACCATACCCGATGTGCCTGGAGCAGGAAGTGATGCAGTCAAATCCTCATGAAACACACGGGGAATGTTCAACAAAGAGTCTGAATCCATGAAGAGACCAAAAATACAACCAACAGCAAAACTAGAGAAAATATCCAAAAAACAACAATAGGATTCAGTTCCACAGTAAAACTGATTACACTGACTTAGCGCCTCAGCCACAACAGCCTTCAAAGAGTACAAAATTACAAAAAGCACATTCCCCTATATATACATCATCAGCAATCATTTAATAAAACAATCAATTAAATAAAAACTTTAATAACATTTAAAGCAAACTTCTCCAATTTACTTCCCTATTCAGACCTCTTGGTGTTAATGTATCAAACTTCAATATGAAAACAGTTTCTTTGTATAATAAAATGTTTTTAATTAATCTTTCATCACCCTTCCTGATAAACACGTCTTCCACAATTGTAGCTTGTAATAAATTAATATCATTATGATGTTTTTCCAAAAAGTGAAATGCTACAGGACTTTCTAGTCTCTGTTTCCTAATGTCTCTTATGTGTTCCGGCAACCTAATTCTAAATTTCCTCTTGGTTTCACCAATATAGAAAAGGTTGCAGGGACATTTCAAACAGTATATTACACCTGCTGTGTCAAATGAAAAATAAATTTAAAATTAGAAACCTGCCCAACCAGAATAACTGTGGGCCTATTTCATATTCCCAGTTTAGCTAAACTCCAGAAAGAATTGTCATATCCAGTAAAGGGCCCTCTTATTTTATTACCAAATTTAAAATGATTTAATGACTTTTCAGTGGAAACATTTTTGTGTGACTACTTTCTCTTGTTGTCGGCATTTTAAAATGCTGGAGGTTGCTTTATCATTTTTTCCTCTATGTTTCTGTAATGTGTATATATATATATATATATATATATATATATATATATATATATATATGTGTGTGTGTGTGTGTGTGTGTGTGTAGATCCAATTTGTGAAAGAAGAGTCCCCACCTTGGGGAAATGATGGGTTGTAGCCCCCACCTCTCAAAAAACAATCGTATTTCAGTACTTTGTGAAGTTTTTTGCATGATTTCTTGAGTTTGGGATTTTATACTTTTTTAAAACATGAAACATCTTTATTAAATTATTGTGTATGACACAGGCAATCATACATTTATATAAATAAAAAACTATATTTACATAATTTTAGCTGCAATCACTATACATCACAAAGCACAATGACAGGTTGTAAACAGTAAACATCACTTATATCCAGTCATTGTCAGTCAAACATTACATAGCTCATTCAGATCCTGCCTTCTTTTAAACCTCATTCCTTCTCTGCAATACTGTTCTCACAATTCCAATTTTTTTCCTAGGTAATTTGCTCCTACCCTTTTCTAAGGATCCCAATTGCAGATGTTTTATCTCTCTTACTATATTCACTACTGATAGTAAAATTGCTTTAGACTTACTCTGATTTCCATTTTCTAGTAATTGTTTTTTTTTTTTGCAACCACCATAATTAGACTCAGCAAGGCCTTACTATTTCTATGCAATTCCAATTCTGTATCATAGCTCAAAAAATTTCCTTAGTAACACCAATTTGCTTACTCAACATCTCTGACAGAAGAGTCTGCAGGGAATCTTTAAAGTCTGCCAACTCATTACACTCCCAGAAAATATGTTCCCAGTTACTTCTTTCTTCCTCATCACACCTCCAACATTAGCTGTCTACCTGAGGAAAAATTCTTTGGAGTCTGCTTGGGGTATAAAAATATCTAAACACTTCCAAGTGAAGATCCTAAATCTTCTAGACCTTGTTGCACATTTGGGGAACATATATATATCCCACATTTTTCCTTTGTGAATTGCTTATCCAGTCTCTTCTCCCAATCCTTTCTAACCTCCTCTGATTATTATACTTATCATGCAATATTTTGTATTTGTATGCTCTACCAACTATTCCTTTTTTAACAGCAGCTTATGTTCTAGATTCTACTAAAAATTCTACTACTGCGGGTCTTTTGCTTAGGATCCCCCTATTTCTTCTCTTTGCCTATACTCTGATATCAGTCCTTGATAGGGAAGGTAATCTCTGTCCTGTGGTCCAAATAAATTCTTGGCCTCTTCCCATTCTATTACCTTCCCCTCTCTGATTATTTGCTCCCAATACCTTGATTATTTTACCAGTTTTCTCCAATAAATTCCAGCCCCCTCATATCTACAGTCTGTATCCCCTAATTGCAGTCATGCCTATCGGTAGAATCGCCTTTCTCCATTCCTGTGTTGGCTTAGTTCTTAGAATACTTTCTCCTACTTTATGAATATAATATTCTGCATGGTTATTGTTATTTTCCTTAAGGATCTGCATCCAAAATCCCAGTCTCCCCTTGTTTCTTGAGCTTCCCCTGTTACATCATCATCCCTTTCCACTTTGAATTATATGTTTCTGCTTGTGCTACATATAGGAGCCTTAACTGTGTAGCTCTGAAATATACCTTCAAATCGGGTAATCACAAATCACCTTGTTCAACTGGAAGAATCAGCTTATTCCACTTGACCCTTGCCATCTTCCCCTCCCAGATAAAATGCTTCGGCTCTTTATTAATTGCTATCCACAATTTCTCCTCTGGTTGATAAGAACATGCCTGACCTGTGTATAAAAGTAAAGGGACTAAAACATTTCAACTGCTTGTATCTTGCTATACATATCCATATAACAGAGCTTCCAACTTCTCAGTTTATGTATTATCTTTTGTTTAGTCTCTTCCCACGTATCCTTAGCTGCCACACCAGAATCTTTTTTAATCCATACTCCTAAGTATTTCATTTGATTATGTCCCCATAAATAAGGATATTGCTGAACCAATTTGTGTATGGATACATAATTTATACCTACTGCCTTTGTTTTAGCTTCATTAATTTTGTATCCCAAAAAGATTTGAAACTGCATCAAAATGCTCCACACACTGGTTTTATCAGGTACAAAATATCATCATCTACAAATACAGCCAGCTCTTCTTGACTACCATAATAATTATATCCTTGAATTATTTGCCAATGGTTCTAAGTATAGTGCAAATAAAAAAGGGAAAGAGGACACCCCCTGCCTAGTTCCTCTTCTCAAACAGAAATGATCAGAGATGAACACACATGTTCACCTCTGATCCCTCATATATCCTCCTAATCAACCTTATAATTTTATCAGGGAATGCAAATGCTTCCACTGTCCTACTCATAAACAGGATTTTATGTTTTTGAGATGTTTCAGTTACATTGTTTTGCATTTTGAAAAAAAGATGAGAAATTTCATTCATTAAAGACCCTGGGTGGTATTTATAGTCATTTTTCTTAAGTGCAACAGGTATTTGCACAATTCTGAAATAGTAGCTGTGGCAAAGTGAAGCAGACGGAACAGGTCTGAGAACATCTTATGCAAGCAAGGGAAAAATGAGATTTGAGGAATGTTTGAAAAATATGCAACTTTCTTATGTAAATGAGGCACTCTTCTTCCTTTATGTGATTCATAGTCACTTTTTGATGCATCTTTGCAGTGTGCAAATGGGTTATAAAACAGCAAATCTACACCTTTTCCATCCACTTTACAACCCATGAAGATGCTCAGCTTTACTGCAAGTCTGGCTGTTTCCTACTGTGAGTTGCTCATTTTGATTGCTCCCACACCCGGTGAGAGGAGTTGTGCTTCCTGGCCCAGGAGAAGAAGATATAGATAAAAGATAAATGTTAAAGTTAGCACAACCGCTGCTAAATCAGGTAGACGCTACAGTCCCAGGCAACAAAATATGTAATAACAGGAAAAAGGCAAAGGTAAAAGATAATTCACCTTAACTTTGCTAACCAGGACTTACTGGGCAGGTTTAAAGTGGACAGGGATATAATGGCACTGGTGTGCTTGTATGGCCCACACATGAGAGGTGGGGAAATCCATGATCTTCCTACACCTATGGATATCACTGTATATATATACATATATATATATATATATATATATATATATATATATATATATATATATATATATATACACATATATATATATATATATATATATATATATATCCCTCACTATAATTGCCACTGGTACTTTTCAATGACAAACAGGAGACATGTTGGAAAACTTACATTCTTCTGCCAGGAGGATACTCCATCAGTTCCTTGAAATACTCTCAGCACATGTGGATGCATATCTTTATTTCCCAGTGTCACTACAGGACTGAGACAACACCATGCATGTCTTCTACAGAATGTCACACCTTCCTGAGGTGCTTGGTGTGACAGTGTACCCACATTGTTATAACCATGTTCTTTACCACGGCCAAATATAATGAGGAAATTAAAAAGCAACCACCCTAGAGGTCCACCTTCATAAATAAATTATACAAAAAAGCAACTGTTTAAATTATTTAGTAGAGCCAAAATCCATTTTCTCAAGGATATCATCAAATGCATTAGAAAAAAATTAATGTTATCAGGTCTACTAAAGGAGCCCACAAACCTGGGCTAGCTTCTGAAGGGAAAGATAACTATAAATCATTCTTCATCTATGTTAGAAAAGTTCAAAACAAGTTGAAACACGAACTCGAGGTAACAAGGAAAAAAGTTTATAAAGCGCTTTTCGTCAAATGCAATGATTTGACTTCCTCAGACAACGAAAACAGTTCAAAACAAGTTTAAAACAGTTTAAATACATTCAGAAAATCATGTGACAACATAATTTACATATTAAATAAGTAACGTTAAAACCCTTTCTCTGTATAAAAAAATGACCTCACTTATACACTTTCCTATAATTAAATAATGTTTATAATAAGTAATCTAATGAAGTTACTAAATAAATACTAAAAATGTGTATGTATATGTGTATGCAGACCAAGTAACCAGTTTATTTTTCTCTACATTCCCAATTTTATACCTAGTTGTTTATACCTGTTATTTATATCAACAAGAACAAGGCACAATTCTACTCTTTTAAAATGAGATATTAAATGAAAATTAAATAAAAAGGGGCCTTGTTCTTATCTATTCAAGTTCTTAAGTTTCCAATAAGACTGAATAGAGCATTTCTCATTTAGCCCTGGGAAGTGGTGGGCATCTAACCTAAGTTGCCATAGCAACTCCATCTGCTCTAACAAAAAGGAATTAGGGCCTTGTCTGAGTCCTTGTGTAACCTGATCAATGGCCCTAAACCCGAATTTGTGGGTTGGTTCTTCTTCTATGTGTTTTGCTAAAGTATTTTCTGTCTTGTTTCTCCTGATACTAAAAAGATGTTCATATATCCTTTCTTTTAATTTTCTATCAGTTTTTTCTATATAGAATGCTGGGCAGAAATCACACAGGGCTAAATACACCACCATTTTTGTATTACATGTGAATCTCTTTTTGATATAATAAGTCTTATTCCTAATGTTGAATTTCTGCCCTGTTGCAATAAACCCACAGTAGTTACATGACTCACATTTTAACATCCCAGAAATTCTGGTAAAACTTGTATCATGTATTTCATACAGGTTCTTTAAATTTTGGCTTTGAACCTATCTTATTAGCTATATGTTTGTCGTTAGCTAACAGATTCCAGTTCTTCAAAATTACTTTCTTAAGGTCAAATGTTTCCGGACTGAATGTAAAAATAAAACTAGTATTATAATTCTTGTTATTAGAATTGTTCCCATTCAAATTACTAATAATTTGATCCTCTATTGTCTATGTCTATAATGTCTATGTTCCCTTGGTTTAAAACAATGTTTTGTGTTTCTTTCATTTGTAAAATTGGTTTATAAATACCTAACGATCTTTTCCTAGTTACTTCTGAAATGAGGTCTAATAACAATAATTCTAGATAACCTCTGCCAACAGTGGTTCAACCCCTGTGAGCACCCCATCGCTTAACAGCCCGGCATGCCAGGAATATGGGCTTCAGGACCTGGTTGAGGCTGCATTGAGAAGGCCATGGAGAGATCATGTTGCCCTTACAAATCTCTTCCCAGAGGGTTCATGACTTGCTGTCCCAGTCGTCTCCATCCTCGAGCCACTAGAAACCTCAACCATCTCACCATTGGGGTGACCAATCCCAGGTTTATCAGGGTAGGAGAACACTCGAGGCTCTCCAAAGAGCTATAGTACAATTCCTGTGGCCCCCTACCCTCCTACTTTTTGTGTCTGTCCTCCATCTGTATGCCTTATCTCCACCTTCCACAGTCAACTCACCATGTTTTTTTGTCTTTCTTTCACGTTTATGAGTTAAAAAAAAACGACTTAACTCTTCCCTAACCCTCGCTCCAGCACAGTTTGCCCTTATTTCTTCCCCAATTTACCTTATAAAAACTGAAAAAAATAGGGGTCCTATTCCCCCAACAAAAAATATTAACCATGCTTTCCCACCACCCCACCTCCCACACAACCCTCTTAATATGATCCTTTTATGTTTTCCTTGTGTACTATCTCCTCTTTTTCTAATTGTCTGATCTTCCCACTTTCCAACCTTATAAAAGCCATAGCAGGGTGTTCATATAAGGACAACTTCATAGGGAGTGCTTTAGAAGTTTTGATAAGCTATCCAACTCAAAATCTCAAAAATATCCACAAAGCTTTGTGCTGCTACTAAATACCAAAAAATGCATGACAGCATTCATTAATTTACATACAAACAGATTTTCTTTCTGCACATAACTAAATTCTACTCATGTCAGTTTACTCCAGATGTTTGAAAGTGTACACAGCATCCACTCACAAGTCTGAGTCTTATGTTTTCCTTGTGTACTATCTCCTCTTTTTCTAATTGTCTGATCTTCCCCCTTTCCAACCTTATAAAAGCCATAGCAGGGTGTTCATATAAAGACAACTTCACAGGGAGTGCTTTAGAAGTTTTGATGAGCTATCCAACTCAAAATCTCAAAAATATCCACAAAGCTTTGTGCTGCTACTAAATACCAAAAATGCATGACAGCATTCATTAATTTACATACAAACAGATTTTCTTTCTGCACATAACTAAATTCTACTCATGTCAGTTTACTCCAGATGTTTGAAAGTGTACACAGCATCCACTCACAAGTCTGAGAATTTCTAAAACTAGTTTCTCTTGTGTGCGCTTCACTGATTTGATTATGCATCTCTGAAGCATGGGTCTATGTATACTAACCTCCTTTACAGCAATATATGAAAGCTGAAACCAAAGAGCTGGAGAAAAGTTACACAGAATAACAGTTCTCTTCCCATGGAGAAGAAATGCTATTTTTATGTTGTTTCTAAGACACAAACCTTCGTTTTTTAAATTATAAACTCCTGATATGATATGACAGAATGAAAATTATGGAAACAGAAGAAACACCAGATTTCTATACTCAAAGCAACTCACCTAATAAACCAATATACTTATATGTTTACTATAACAGTTTGAGACCTGTGATTTTAGTAGACATCAGCACATCTAGGCAACCATTTGAAATGTCTGGACCCATTAGGGCAAGTACTAAATCATGGAGACTAAATGGCCAAAATAATAGACCTACATATACCAAATCTCAGACTCCCATCTCCTAGAATATTCCCTTTTCCAAGGTATGGCAGTCTCAAAGTTTGTATATATACAAGTTTGAGGGTATAGGTGAGCTTACCCCCCTGACAAAGAGGAGAAGACCAATGTTTGAGATTCGCTCTTATCCCAGGTTTTAGATCTTTCAATAGGTAGCTGAATAGCGCAATACTAAGAATGCCTTGTTTCCAAAGTGAGTAAATTAAACATTACACCACTGAAACAATAAATTAAGCAGCAACTCTTCTGAACAAGAAAACATTACCCAAAATGCACCAGTGCACATGTAAATGACTATGCTGTTGCTTTTCAGACATGACTCTAAAGTTGTGGCCACATAAAAAATATGAGTAGTGACATAAGAAAATAAAACGTGGAGAACAAGCTGTGCATTATTTCATTAAAATTAAGATGCAGTTAGCATTTGAAGCAGAGCTGGTACGACAATACAGAGTTAATAAAAAGTGTTTGGAATTCAGTGAATCACTTTAATCTAATGTCAGTCTGAACCACATCAAACAGTAGCATTACAGCTTTGAACAAAGTCGCAACCTACTAATGCTGAAAGCACAACCATCCAAAAGAAGTATTTGCAGAACTTAACAAATGTTTCTGGTATACAAACTATATTTTCCTGCTGTATAGGCCAAAATAAACACAGCCATCTCACTGGTCTCATGGTTAACCAGTCATACCACAAATGGTAAAACATTAACTTCTCTACTGAACCTCTCTCCTTCTTTCTCACTTCTAATATAAAATTAACAACATAAATCCCTAAAGAGCAACAGGAACATTCAACTTTCGTAACAGATGACACTAATTATACATGCCTGTACAGGCACTGACCTCCTAGGCATGCTCACTGTACACCAAAGAAGGTAGTTAAAAAATATCTTAATACTAACTGAAAATGTTTACCAGTACACAAATTGTTTTTTCCAGGTAAAAGTAACCCCGCCAATACAGCCATCCCACGCATACATAAGTACCACCATACTCATACTCGCAAAACACACTCCATTATGTAGCACCTATACTTTATAGGTTCATAGGTTAGTACTAGGTTAGCTGCCCTTGTGAGCCACTGTAAGCCTAGCCAATTATCCCTTGTAAGACTCAAACCCTGTACCTTGTGTTTGCAAGACAAACACCCTAACCATTAGGCCACCCTCCCAACCCTACCCAACAAATCAATTACAAAGGACTACTTAATAAAAATATTCAGCAGCATGATGTGACTAGTATACATTTTGCTACCAGCATAATTACAAAAATCAATAAATAAGAAAGAAACAAGGAAAACTGAGCTATTTCTTAAAAGCAACAAGATGATATATTTATGCAAAGAGATTCAAAAACATTTCAATGCAAAATTTAATACACTCTATTAAACTGCCACAATGAGTCACTGAATTGGTTACCATATCTATAAATAAGCACAAACACAAAGTAAAGGTCTGCATTTTGATACCTGCAGGAGCATTTTGTGGGCAAATTCATGTCACCCAGAAATGTAGTATAAACGTATAATTAACCTAAACAAGTTTTATACATTCAGATTACACCTAGAAATATATGGAAAGGTATGCACCTTTATTTACAACTATCCATTACAGTAAGCTCAACTGTGTGTTATCATTACGTCAAAGACTACAGAACCTAATATTTGTGGGCCATGTTGGCTCCTTGCAGTATGGACTCTATGCCAGTTATTATGGGACTGGCTAGTGAATATTTTTCCCAGCTATGCATACGTCATTCTTAATGAATGTAGCATATTTTATTTTATTGCAGACTGATGTACAGTTATTTCCAGATTCATAAGCTCAAAAAACATTGGTACCTTTTGAAATGCTATGAGTGACTACTAAGACTGGACATAAACTTCATTTGTTTGGTACTTACTACACAGTGTGTAAGGTCTTTTTCACGACTTCCTTGAAATGAACCAAGTTATTTAATGGATCAAATTCTTGGTGAAATACAACGAAATTTGAAAACATGCACTCAAGTGCCTTCTTTGTATTTATATGCACACATACACTTTGATATGCTTAGCTTAAGATTTTTTGTGTGTGTGTGTGTGTGTGTGTGTGTGTGTGTGTGTGTGTGTGTGTGTGTGTGTGTGTGTGTGGTTGAAAACAAGTGTGCCATCTAAATTGCTTTAAAGTACAGCTATTTAATACTGAATGAAATGAATCTGTGGGAGGCAATCATTAACAACAGGTCTTTCTCAGGTTCTTGGAAAGAATCACAAACAAAGCCTTCTGCCGCAGTCTTACATTTTTCTTTATAGGAAGTACAGCAGGAAAACACTTAAAGACACAGACATGGTTCAGTTCACAGGAATGCTAAAATAACACTCCTCTCATATGGTTACAAACTTCTGGGGGCAACTGACTAAATTCATAGTTGAGGCTAGTCTAGCGCTGGTATTTTATATAACGCTACCCAAATTCAGATTACACAGTGTATTTTCAGTGTACCTGTTCTTCATACAGGGGAAGGCAGCTCAAGTAGCTTAATTTTTTTTTTTTTTTTTACTGAAGGCTTTACAATCACATTTTCAAGTATTTTCTTCCTGTGTTGCCTATTCTTGACCCTAATTCAGCAATTTCAACACACATAATTGCCTTGAAGTTGCATTTACTTGTCGTATATATTATTATATTGTAAATCTGCTCATTTCTGCAGTATAAAAATCCTTTGTCTGCAATTCCCTGCTCACACAGTTTTACATATGCCTCTTTAAAGTCGTATTCATTATCTTTGCCTCTTCTAAGTTTAACTACTGAAGCTACACACTTTACAATACTTAACAGCTTGTACCTTACAAGATGATGTTGATCTGCTTACCTTTGAAAGTGCAAACCCCTCACTCCCATCCAGTGACACTATCGGTGTATCCAAATCTACACTCACTGTAATAAATGCTCAGCTAGTTTTCAAACTATTATACAGCCTCCCTCCCCTGGCCCCCAACCACCTATTTCTTATCCCATCTGCTCCTCAAGCCTAGCTCTTTATCCCAATATCTCATTCTCCACTGTTAGTGGGTGGTAATGCTGCTTCACTGGTTTATGCATCTGGAACACATGCACAAGCGAATATACACTACCCCCTCCTCAAATCCTTCTTTCAGAACTGTTTTACCTACAATCACTGATTCCTCAGTTTCTCAAATGCAGTGTGCAAAACCGACCGCATTTGTCTCACTTTTATCTACACTGGAGATATGACTGTTAATATCTTTACAATTACATTAGTTACCAGCTAATTTTTCTGTGTTCCAGTACCTGATGTCCCCCTCAATTAATCACCAAGAAATAATGTATGCTACTTTACCAATTACAAAAGCCACAGGCCATCTTATCTTTGGAGTAGAACAACTTTCAAAAGAAATATCTAAAGTTTTTGGAAATGCTTTGTTACTCTACAAAGGTTGCAAAAAACAACTGCACATTAAGCAAAGAGCAGCATGTGGACACCACTATGGTAATCAGAATGAAGTCTAGCAAAGACGTGACGAAAGCAATCCACTGACCTTGTAAACAGGCTGTCAATTTGCACTTGATATCCAAGTGTGTCTTTTTTGTAAGTAATAATCTTCTAAGAACTTAAACATGACAAAGGCCATGTATTAGTTTTCACTGCCATAAAATTATACACCTATAGCTTTTTATGCCAACAAATATAAATATCTGTCTGGAGGTTTGGTTTATCAAAGCATTAAAGACACAGCCACAAGTTAATTAGTCTTTTTCCCTTATTTTAGTGCATGTGCTTTGCTGCACTAACACAAGCCAACAATGCCATCTGCTGCCGTCTTCCATAAAGCAGCATCATTTATTATTCAGAAAAAAAAAAACAGTTATTTTAACAGAAATAAATGTGTCTATTCAAACAGTATTACCATCAGTAACACTTCAAATTTCATAAGTATATGCAGACTAAACTTACAGCTACTTAATGAATGCATGACAACTGTGAAAAGACTCATTTTTTCAGTTTTAAAATTCTTTGCTCTCAGATAGAATGGATATGCATACTAGATTCCATACTTACCTACCCAGGGCTAATATTACTGCAGGCTTCTGATCATAAGCAGTGCAGAGATGGTATGATTCCTGCAGGTTTCTGATCATAAACACTACAAAGCTGATGAACCTTGTTCATGGCTGACAGATCACAGAAGCAGAGGTTTAAAAAACTTCATAAATTTCAGATCTGATAAAATGAATACAACATAACATTAGATTACTATTAGGGGAGAAGAAAAGTTTGCAGTGGGTCAAATCAGAAGAGATACAGGAAGAAAGGTATAATAAGAATTATGAAAAATAATTTAAATGATGAAATGTGGACAATAGGCAGGTAACAGAAGAATGTGAGGGTGACTATAAGTGGTTCGCTAGGGGGATGTGACATCAAACAATGGCAATTAAAGAGACAGACAATGTAGTGGAGTACATAAATTTAGCATGTTAAAAACACTCAAGTTAACACTAAAGTCTGGAGTAAAGACTGAATGCTTCCTTAAGTATATGCAAGTTAAGAAGGCAATTACAGAAGCACTTGGAAAGGAGGGGGGAGGGGTCAGAAAGTGGACCAAGGGAACTACGACAAAAGAAATGAGAAGAGATAGAGTTGGAAGGAAGGGTATCCCTAGTGACTGTTAAGCTGCAGTGTTGGGGCATTATAGAAACAGAATCTCAGACGGATGCCCTAAATGGAGGAAACCATGTCACCCTTTCTGGCGAAAAGAGGAACAGAACCAGTGAGAAGAAAGAGACAGGCAGGTACGTTCATGGAGACCAGAGCCTGATTAAGAGAGAGATGTGGAGGCAAATAAAAACTTTAGACTTAAGGCATAACAACCAGTGGTGATACTTTCTTATGTTGAGTGACTTAGATAATCATTAAGAGCATAAACCACAATGACAGTTAATGTTGAAAGTTTTGAACTTTGTTTTCCTTGGAAGAATGGACATAAAATGGTTCACATATAAATTTGAAAAAATGGCTAAGACTCAATGATCTGTGAACATGCTTAAAATAAAGTTAAATATTTTATTTTACAAATATGCTGCAGTGGTGGTGCTGCGGTAGCGTTGTCGCCTCACAGTAAGATGTTGCCCTGTTCGATTCTCAGCTAAAGCGTCTTCTGTGTGGAGACATGCGTGAATGGGCATACCTTCGTTGAAGGTTGTGCATCAGGGCTGGCAACTCGGTACGTAAAAATCTACTGCCAATCATTAGCGGACCGGATTTCTGCTGTGGCGACCCCTAACCGGGAAAAGCCGAAAGATACAACAACAACAACATTTTATTTTACAAATGCAGTCTGTGTGTGTTCTATGTAACTTAGTAAGATGTGTTAAAGGTAGGTAGTTTTCCTTCTTTTAGAAAATGGACCATAAAGGCTTGAGATAATGGACGAGAAAAGTTTGAAACACTAAGGTAAAATGGTAAATTAATAATTCCTCTGTAAATTACAAACAGCATGGTGATGCATAAGAATGAGGAAGTTGGCAGACAGACCACACACTTACAGCCAGGACTGGTAAGGTGGTTACTTCAGGGAGGGAGCTACCCTGTACCAGTGAGACTGAAAGTGAGCCACAGTAGCTTGTGGGTACTGATGTTCCCTTGGACAGAGTGACTGCAAGGGCAGAAGTGAATAGTAGTACCCAAGATGACAGTGAGGCACTGCTGTCAGACAATGTCAGACTTCCTGTGGAAGGGGAGCTGGGAAGGGTTACAAAGAGAGAGCTGAGACAGGCTTAGCTCTCAGACCCTACATTACAAGACCTGAAGGAGATAGCTAGTGAGACACCTGATTCTCAAGGGAAAGGGGAATCTGTATACTGGGACAAAGGGTTACTGTATAGAGAGTGGACCCCTGAGGGAGGGCTAGAGGGTAAGAGAATACAGCAGTTGGTAGTGCCCACAGCCTACCATCTAACACTTTTAGCCATAGCCCATGATATTCCTTTTGCAGGTCATTTGGGCATAAAACATACAAAGAGACATATTATGCAGAACTTCTACTGGCCTGGGATTTCCAGAGATGTAACCGGGTACTGCAGGACCTGTGAGCAGTGCAAAAAGGTAGACAACGCAGGGGACAAGATGAAATCTCCTTTGATGCCTTTGCCTGTGATTGAGGAGCCATTTCAGAAGGTAGCTATGGATATTGTGGGGCCTCTGAGTACCCCAAGTTCCACAGGGAAAAAGTATATCCTAGTGGTAGTAAATTATGCTACCAGATACGCTGAGGCAGTGGCTCTGTCCTCCATTGCGGCAGAAAAGGTGGCAAATGCTTTGTTAGAGATTTTCAGCAGGGTAGATTTCCCAAAAGAAATACTGACCGACAGAGGTACCAATTTCATGTCAGACCTGCTGGCTTGTCTGTGGAAGTACTGTGGGGTGAAGCAACTAAAGACCACCCCCTACCATCCCCCGACTAATCGGCTTGTTGGGAGGTTAAACTCTGCACTCAAGTCCATTCTATGGGCATTTGCAGACCAGTTTAAGAGGGACTGGGACAAATATTTGCCCCACCTGTTGTTTGCTTACAGACAGATGCCCCAAGAATCCACAGGTTTTTCACCCTTTGAGTTGCTGTATGGGCATATGGTGAGGAGACCTCTAGATTTGATTTGAGATTAATTGGAAGATAAGTGTGAATCCCACAAGGAGTCCGTTGTGGCATATGTTCTAAACCTCAGGACAAGGCTCAGGGAACTCATGGGTTTGGCCCAGGAGAACCTGGCAGAAGCCCAACAGCAGGAAAAGGTCTGGTATGACAGGAATGCTTGAGCTAGAAAGTATGCTGTAGGGCAGCAGGTAATGGTTCTCATTCCTGTCAGACACAACAAGCTGCAGGCAGCTTGGGAGGGACCCTACAAGGTGGTAAGGAAGGTCAGTGATGTTAACTACATGGTACAACTGCTAGGCAGGGGCACAGATTGTACCATATTAACATGATGAAACCTTACCATGATGGGGAGGCCCTTGTGCTAAGTACTGGCAATAGGAGGCAGGAGGATCTATGGCTACAGGGAACCAGCCAGCCAAATCCCAAATTACTATGGTGGAAACTAGGGTTGCAGGTACATGATGGGACAGTGCAGCATGGTACAGAGGTCAGCAATGCCAAGGCAGCTGGAATCTCAAGACAGGGAATGGGATAAGGTATTCCCAGATAGGCTAAACCCTCTCAAGCAATGTTTCTCAAGAGTCACTTGAAAAACTAGCTTGAGTGCTTTTGGATGGGAGAAGTGTGACAAACCAAAATGCTGTCAGCCCAGCTAGCTGGAATTTTGTAAATAATTATATGTCACTTGAAAATATTAATTTGATTTACATAGAAATGTGACACTGCCAGCCCAGCTATCTGGAATTTTGTAGGTAATCATATGTTTTTTGTGAATAGTAATATGATTTATATACTTGTCTTACAAATGTAAGAGAACTATATGTTGTGCGTATATTAAACTACTGGTACAGAAGTGTGTGTTGAACTGTATGTTATGTACTGAGCTTCAAGAATGTTACCACAGTGTACCCTAATGGAAAAGAACAGAAATGTATACACCTGTGCAACTGTATGTTTGGATAGTATAGATGGAACATACAGAGTTAAGTTGCAAACCTTCAAGGAAATAAGTTGAAAATTAAAGAGTTTTACGACTGTGTTTCAGTGCAGCAAGCAGACACAATGTCTACAGCTAGAGGTTTTCCTATTGTCTTGAAACATAAATGATTACTAGGTTCTAAATGTAAAGTATTTTTATTGTTCTGTGACTTCCTAGAAGTTGTACATCTGAGAGATAAGTATTTTTGACACAGAGGTGCTAAATTCCAAATAGCTCTTTAGCATGGGAACTGAAGGCAGGTGACAAAGAGTGATGTCACCCTAGCTAACCCAGCAGTAATATGTATTATTAATTTAAGAACTATCTCTCTGAGAAACTGTTGGCATTTTGTATCTTGTCCTGGATCTGAAAACATCCATTCAGCACTTCTCATCCGCATTTGTCTTTCTCTGTAAGAAAGATTTAGGTATAGAATTTCTTTTAGAGATAGGAATATATTAAGATTAGTTTAGATGTTTTCTGTATTTATTTGAGACTGTTTTGCAATGTTGTTTTGAAATATTTCCTGTGATTCTGAACTCTGTACTCACTATGTTGCGTTATTGAGTATTGTCTTGTTCTCTTATTATTCATTATTAAATCTATTTAAACCTTTTAATTGTGGCTGGTTTGTTCAGAGATATTTAAGCTCTTAGAGTACTTGCATATGAATTTGTTGACACTGTATAGGCCACACCAATAGCCTTAAAAGCCTTTGACGCACTTACCACTTGGATAATAGTAACATCATACAGTAGGATTGCTCACCCTGTGGTAAGGGCCTTATAGTAGCTGATAAGTAAGGGTGGTTGGTGGCAGTGATAACTACCTTATAATCTGGGCAGAAGGGGGCATAGCTAGTAAACCTGTGCCAGCCTTCCACAGGAGTGTCTGTGTGTTTGTATATAAATCATATCTCAAAGTGTGTGTGTGTCAGCTACTTGGGCAGGGACACGAAGCACTGGTTGGACAGAGAGGGTACTGGAGGTTTTGGCTTAACCACTCGGCTGAGATCTTAACCCTATAGCTGTGCCAGTGGGGAGTCTTATTGGTGATCTGGAGAAAGAGGGAGAAACTAGCCCCAGACTGACTGTGATCTCTGTGTGCTCTTAAGGGAAATTGTACTGTACTGTGTGTGTATACTTGTCATTCTCCAAATGTGCACATCCCTCACTGATGCTAGTGGTGAGGATTGAGGCTCCTTGATTACTGGGCCAGTGCAGGGGCGTCACACTTGGTTTGTGTGATTGTGATAGGGAACATGAGAAATCCTGCTCATGGTGGAAAAGGGTTGGGTTGATGCACTTAATAATCCAGATCAAACATCCATGTAGTACAAATAGGAAGGTAAGATGGCAGATCTGACCATAGCAAAGGGGGACATTGAACATCTGCTGAGAACAGTTAATGGGTTGAAGTGAAATTATACTAAGAAGAAATTGAGGGAATTTTGTGGAGAAGGATTAACGTCACCTGGTACAGTGGAGTGTAAGAACGTGGTTAAGAACGAAATGAAGATTGGGGCAAAACAGAAAGGATAAAGCACCTAGGAGAGAGTAAGAAGAGTTGAGACTGAAAAAGGTAAAGGTATCTTGCAAGTGGAAAGAGAGGGAAAAAGGTTTTATTAGTTAAAATTATTATGAAGGCAAAATGTTTAAGAGAAACAGAAGAGAATAAACAAACAAAAACAAAATATATATAGTAGCAGTTCTCCTGGTTGAATGTTCACTTGCCTAAGTGAACTCTGCATTATTACTGAACTTTCACTTTACTAAAGGTTCGTGTTTCTGAATTATTATTTTTTTGAAACCGAAAGAGGTAAGTTAGTGAGTGTATGGGGTTGGAACATGTGTTTGAATGTTTGTGGGGTAAGGTTAGAGTAAGGGGTATGTAAGGGGACAGATGTATTTTTGTGTAATATGTGTATATGTGTGTGTTTTGGGTTATGTTTAAACTAAAGGCAAAGTACGGGGATAGATTTATCAGATGTTTGTGAGTGTTTTTGTGTGTTTGGTACCTGTGCCTATCTTGTATAGTGGTACTGTTAATGAAAGGGTTTTTTGGAAGGTAATTTCCAGGCTTAGGGTTAGCAGACATAAGTGACGCCACCCTGCCCATCCTTATTCATGTGTGTTAACCCTTTCCCCATCCCTGCACCTTACCTGCTCCACTAACAGCATCGCTATTCAGACAAATTTGGTCCAATTATTTTGTTAGGAGTTTTTGTGTGTGTATGTGTGTGTGTGTGTGTGTGTGTGTGTGTGTGTGTATATGTGTGTTTCACTCAGTGTTTTACTGATTGCAAAATTAGATTTTTTTTTATATTTGCAATTAGTTTTCTGCGGGCTTGTGTGGGTGATATATCTTTTTTTTTTTGGTTAGGTGAGATTCAGGGAATGTGTTTTTTTATTTTAAGTTTCGGTTTGGGATTTTTAATTGCACTTGTGTACATTTTTATAATATATATATATATATATATATATATATATATATATATACATATATATATATATATATTATACACATATAGATATATAAAATATACATGTATGTGTTTTATTAGTTAAAATTATTATGAGGGCAAAATGTTTAAGAGGAACAGAAGAGAATAAACAAACAAAAACAAAATATATATACTAGCAGTTCTCTTGGTTGAATGTTCACTTGCCTAAGTGAACTCTGCATTATTACTGAACTTTCACTTTACTAAAGGTTCGTGTTTCTGATATATATTTTGTTTTTAACCAAAAGAGGTAAGTTAGTGAGCGTATGGGGTTGGAACATGTGTTTGAGTGTTTGTGGGGTAAGGTTAGAGTAAGGGGTATGTACGGGGACAGATGTATTTTTATATAATATGTGTATATGTGTGTGTGTGTATGTTTTGGGTTATGTTTAAATTAAAGGCAAAGTACGGGAATAGATTTATCGGGTGTTTGGTACCCGTGCCTATCTTGTGTAGAGGGTACTGTTAATGAAAGGGTTTTTTGGAGGGTAAGTTCCAGGCTTAGGGTTAGCAGACATAAGTGAAGCCACCCTGCCCATCCTTATTCGTGTATGTTAACCCTTTCCCCATCCCTGCGCCTTACCTGCTCCTCTAATAGCATCGCTATTCAGACAAATTTGGTGTATTGTGTGTGTGTGTATATGTGTATGTGTGTGTGTGTGTGTGTGTGTGTGTGTGTGTGTGTGTGTGTGTGTGTGTGTTTCACTCAGTGTTTTACTGATTGCAAAATTAGATTTTTTTTTTTATATTTGCAATTAGTTTTCTGCGGGCTTGTGTGGGCAATATGTCTTTTTTTTTTTTTTTTGGTTAGGTGAGATTCAAGGAATGTGTTTTTTTATTTTAAGTTTCGGTTTGGGATTTTTAACTACACTTGTGTACATTTTTATAATTATATATATACACACGCACACATATGTGTATATATATATATATATATATATATATATATATATATATATATATATATTATACACATATAGATATATAAAATATACCTGTATGTGTACTAAGAAAAAGACCAAAATCATTTATATCACAACTGGAATAGGAAGTGAGGCTTAATTATGCTCTGTGGAAAACAAATATATGTTCATAGGGCATATGATAGATTCAAATCTTGATGTAGAAAGTGTTCAACAAAAGACATGGAATTAATAAAATCTAGATAAAATAAATATTAAAATGACAGCCACCATGCCAGAAAGAAACAATGTTACAGTTAAATATAAATATGTAGGACCATATTTTTTAATCTTTCACACACACACACACCCCATTATTACTGCTGGGCCTGTGAAACACACAGTAGGATTACATGAGCATGTATAGCTTTTTACATTTGAGATAGCTGCATTATATATAATGTGAGCTATGAAGGCTCAAACAGAAAGGTGCTCTCTAATTCTCTATTCAAAATATGCAATTGCTTTCAACTGAGATGATTCAGAGCAATTACAAAGTGAAAATGGTCTCTCAAATGTGCACACGTTTGCATTTCCTAAAGCTCAGCACTCTTTAAAATGTTATTCCTGGTCAGGTGATGTATTACATTATTTGCATTCTAACTTTACTCTCTTCAGAGTTATATGACTGCATTCAAAATTGAAAGTAAAGAAATACAGAATTTGAGACTATTGAAAGCACAGAAACAGCAACTGTTTACTTCAGTTTTCGCCTTGATTTTGAAGTGTGCACAGTAGATTGCATCTCTCAGATGGAAGTTCAAGATTTAAAAATGGAGGCCGATCTATGAAGATACACTTTTGTTATCCCTGAGTTTCTGCCTAATTTGTTTATTTTCATGATGTTTCAATAATTTCTTTGACTGAAACACTTAGGACTATATTTTAATACTGCTGCTACAGTTTCACCTTTCTTATGCATAGGATTTTCAGCTATTTTATTTCTTCTATATTCTACAAGTTTCAACAAAGCCTGTAGTCTTTCATTTCACCAGCATGAATAGCAAAGCTTAAGAAGATATGGAATGCAAAGTTTCAAAGAGAAAACTTTCTTCAGCTTCAGTGCCAAAGAAATAAACTAATTCTAAAAGGCAATAACCAAAAACAATGTGTGCCAAAACCCAGGAATATTGACATGACCAAGAAACCAAATAAAGTCCATGTCTGCCCAGACTCCCAAGCAAGGAATAACAATACTAGGTGAATTGATTGGTTAATTAATTAATTACTTGTAGTTTTACTATATATGGAGCCTACAGGACCATAGGTTATTTATGTTCTGATGAACTCAAGGTCAGGACGAAAGCACTCAACACTGGATTTTATATCTGTTGGATTATTATTTCAACAAATTCGGAACTGTTATTCTCTACTTGGAGTCTGGGTAGACATGGACTTTTTTGGTTTCTTGGTAATTCTAAAAGGCACTTAACTTCAGAACAAGAAATAAGAAAATTACCTATTTCAAAATCCTAACATATTAGCAATCTTTCTCTCACCGAACTAGAAGAAGCATTAAAGCCATTAGAGGTAGTTGTGGAGAAAATTTTGCATGGCTCAGTAATATCTGTAGCACTTTAAACTGATTTCAAGAATTGCAGAATATGACACAATAATGTCAACCTTTGAGGACAACATTTCTAATGCTACATCCAAAATTGACCTGCATTCCAGAGAAATTGCTTCTTTATAAAAAAGTGACCTAGAAGCAAAAGTAGATATAATAATGTTCTGCTCAATGGACTGCTTGAAAATTATGACTATTAGCTGTTATTTGGGACATTTTCTTCAAACTTATTATAAACAAATGTCATTTTGACAAGCTTTTTGCATTCAAATTTTATTGAAAATGAATATATAGCACCTACCTCTTCAGTTAGTAAAGCTTTTCTTTTTCAGAGCTGTTTGGTGAATGCAGCTTTGATGCTGATTAATATGCTATTAGTGACATTGTTAAAATTCCTAAAATATATGGTTTCTATCAGTAGGTCCTGTAAATACTACGCCACTTACTGAAGTCCTTAAATATCTTTATCTTGGTGTCCAAGTCAATAAACTGCTTTGTTCCTGTTCCAGTTTATTAGGTTATATTACTTTGTTGGTTGGAGTGCTTTGAGCTTAGTTTACATTAAACTATCACAATTTTTAATACTGGCATTTTACACACCATCTTTTTTTTCACTACTGTTCTACAATTCATCTTTTTCCTACTGCCCTCCTTAGCACTGGTATAGTGCAGGTTAAATGCCATTTCATAAATTATTTTTAAATTGGCTATCTTATTGCAAATGCATTTTGATTTGGCTTCGATTTTTGCCCCAAAAGTTGTCATTTTCTTACTTAACAGCTAGGTGAGTCCAATTTGCCTCTGTGCTATATGTGATTAGTACATGCACACAAGGCAGTGGATGTTCCAAGTATATGTGAAACACAATTCTCTTGAACTTTTGTTCACAGCATGCAGCAGAAACAGAAATTCACATTTTCAACTTAATTACAATTAAAACACGATCTAATTATATATTTTTTTGTGTCCTATACATTTAAAATGTTTTAAACCAAAGCCACATTTTTAAGACTAAAGCATTGCCTTTTACTGTAGGCCAAGCTAGGAGCAAGCTTATACTCTTTTTATGGCACTGATCTACCAGGTGTGTTCTTGTAAGTTCTCTTTTATTTCTTCCAGCCTGCTGTATAAGCTCCAGCTGTGTACTGTGCCTTCATCCATCCAACTTATTTTTCATATTCTCTTTTTCCCATATGCTCAAATTTAAAGACAATGCTCACATGTTTTCTACTTAACATATTCATCTTGTTTTATCAGAAACAATATTCATTAATGGTTTCATTACTAATGTCTTGGTTGCAAAGTTTTACGATATGTCTCATTCCTTCCTCCATGCACCTGTTGATTCATGCATATTTACTCTGGGTCACTCTTAATTGCTGTTTGTATATTTCAAACTCAACATATTTTGCTGCTTTGGACTCCAGTATTAACATTTCTGGTATAAAAGTACAGCTTCTCAGTGCTTTTCTCCCTACTATACAAGAGCATGCTAAACTTAACACTTATAAAGAAATTCAACCTATGCAATAATGATAAATGTCAAACCAGATTATCATCTACTTTTTATGTCTTTAAGTTTTCATTACTGTGATGTTTTAGCATCTTTTCACAAACTCTCAGTTAAAATTACAGTCTCAGCCTTAACACTGTCTACGTTTCTGTGGGTTCTATATCATCTCCTCATGCCTATTTCAACCTTGGCTCACTTGGTTGTTCTAGTCTCTGGAAATATTACTTCTTTGTATAAAAGTACAGGTTTTCATTGCTTTTCTCATAATTTACAGGACTATTCTACATTTGCAAACATTACCTTTGGAATAATAAGTTTCAAACCACAAACTACCTGCGTATGTGTTCTTTCTCATCCCCACATGCACTTCCTGATTCAAAAAGCTTTGTTTAGGGGTTGCTCTAATTGCTGTTTGTATAAATAAACTCCAGCTCACTCTGCAGCATTGGACTCGAGATATTATACTTTCTCACACAAGACAGCAGCTTTTTAGTGCTTTTCTCTAACTATGCAAGACCATACTGAAAATTGGCTTTTATAAATAAATTCTATATTAGTTATAATGAAAAATTTCAGCCACAACAAAGTCCACATTTTTTGCTTTAATTAAGTTTACATCATGTTCAGTTTTTTGCAGGCATGCAGTGGATTAGAATTACAGCCTTAACTGGCTAGTTTATTTTACTTCCTACTGTATATGTAACAGGCTTGCTTTTAACTAACTGTTTTGCATTACGTCAGAACTTGTCTATACTTATTATAGTTCACTCCCTTAGTCTAATGAATTAATATGTCATTTTGTTGGGGGGTTTTTTTGGTCTTTGGTCGCCCTTTGGGACATCATGTAACCAGCCCAGCCCCAAGTTCCCCCTCATCCACGCCATATCTACTAGTTTTATCTCCTAACCCCCTCCTGACTTACTCCGATACTCCTGGGGCTGGTTGTGGATCTTAAGGGCATCCTGGAGGCTCAGCTGTATCTGCTTTCATCCTGGGGAAATATTTTATTATTTTATTTATATGCCCTACACACTTCCCTGACTAAGTCTGAAGAAAGCTCCCCTCTTTGAACCAAGCCTTCCCTAAGGTAGCATCATCAGAAAATGCCCTCTCCCTGGGATGGGCACACCAATCCCTCCCTGCTACTCCATCAGCTGTCCAAGCCACTAATCTAACTTGGGTCATCTGGACTGGACTTAGGGCATTATGCCTCTATGCTACCAGAATGGTTAATGAGCCATTTTATTATTCCCAATGTATGACATTAAATGATAAACAAGTGGTTTCTATATCTATACTAGGTTGATTTATTAGCCTTCTCTTAGCTAGATTTTTTTCTCTTGCAGTCCCTTCTTCATATCTGCTTTTAGTTTCATTATCCTTATATCATGTTTACATTTTCAATTAATTTCATGATATAATTCTTTTTATAAGACCAGCACAGGAATCTTGCTTCAGCTTGGTGATTTCTATGGACAGCAACTTAATGCTGCTCGTCTTAGAATTGTGTTCATAATAAGCTTAAATAGGTTATTGGCATTAATCACAATTTTGCATTATATTACTGCTGTATTGTTTCTGACTCAAAAACAACTTGGACATTTGACATACGGGATATGCCTGGGGATATACACAGTAGGTTCAATATTGCTGTAGTGTAGTGGGTTTTGTTATTCTTTGGTAGTCCAACAGATTGACCTTATACCACACAAGTTTAGTAATACATGAAAACAACTGAGAAGCTGAGCTACATCACCCAGTACAGATGAGAGACTAACAGTCTCCTCCATTAAGTACATCGTCTTCACATATCCCAGGTAAAGAAATTTTGATCAGCAATCCAATAATCCAGATTGATTTTAAAGGTTACTAGGAAAGTACTCTGCTTTATATCTAAGGGCTGTCTATTCCACAAATGGAGAATATGCTGGGTTAGCTACTTGTTACTGCACTGGGTGATGTTCATGTGGTAGTAGAGGTTGAGGTTAAGATCTCTAAAGGGGTATTTCAGAGCTTCACAGTTAAGACTCTTACACATAGTACACGCAGAAAGCTATAATTCAAAGTGGAAAGGGATGACGATGAAACGGAAACAGCTCAATAAAAAAGGAGTTTCTGGGATTTTGGATGCAGATCCTAAAGGAGAATAACAATAACAATAGCATATTATATTCATAAGGTAGCAGAACATATTTTAAGAACTAAACCAACACAGGGCTGAAGAAAGGAGATTCTGCTGATATGGATGACTTCAATTAGGGGTTCACAGAAATGGCAAGAGGCAGCTGGAATTTACTGGAGAAAACTGGCAAAGGAATTAAGATACTGGGAGAAAATAATTAGAGAGGGAAAGGTAACATAATGGGAAGAGGTCAATAATTCATTTGGACTGCAAGCTAGAGATTGTTTTCTCTATTAATGATTGATATCAGAGTATAGACAATGAGAAAGAAATAGGGGGATCCTAAGTAAAAGACCAGCACTGGTAGAGTTTTTAGTAGAATCTAGAACAGAAGCTGCAGTTCAAAAAAAGGGATAATTAGTAGGGCATATAAAATATTGTATGATAGCTATAGGAATCAATTACAGGAGTTTGAAAGCAGTGGGAAGAAAGACTGGATAAGCACTTTATTTTTTTTTTTTTTTTTTTTATTTTACATTTGTTGACTGGGCTAGTCTAACTGGATAAATGTCCATTTTCAGTAGAGGCCCGGGGAGAAAAGCTCCAAGGTTAAACTAGTATACATTAAAAAAAGTAAATGTAAAACATAAAATAGCACATATTAATATCAGTAGTACAATAATGCATTAGGCTAACATAATAGGAATTAACATGAAAAAACAGTCCATGCACATCAAGCTAAAAAATGACTGAATAAAATATTGCTGTAGGCTTACACACCTACACACACATAATACATGAACGCACAACTCACACATATTTACATGCCCATACTTGTGTGGACTTGAGCATACAGGTGGATATAGGCAACAAAATATAATGTAGCATCTGAAAGATATGTTTGCAGATTGTGGCAATACGCAAGATGTGGAAACAATTTGACTTGAGGTATATAGGTTGAATTAAGTTCCGTGGAGTGGTAGGGAAGAGATGAAAGACCCTAAGTAATTATTTTGTTTGTACCAAAATTCACACACAAATAACATAGATGGCATATGTACAAGATCATTTAGTGAGAGGATGCTAAGTCATCTTACTAGGTGGATGGTTGGGAAGGGAGAAACAATTTACAAAGAAACAATGAGGGGGAGATATTTGTATGGTTCCCAAATATGCAACAAAGTCTAGAAAATTTAGGATCTTTGCTTGGAAGTGATTGCATAGGTATTTTTATACCGCAAACAGACTCCAAAGAATTTTTCTCACGTGGATTACAAATGTTAGATGTGTGATGGGGAAGAAAGAGGAAATTGGGAACAGAGTTTTTGGGAGTGTAATGAGTTGTAAGACTTTAAAAATGTCCTGCAGACTATTCTAACAGAAATACTGGGTGAGCAAATTTGTGTAACTAAGGAAATGAATTATTTTGCTATGAATTGACTAGATGTAGTAAGGGCTTGCTGAATTTAATTTTAGTAGCTGTCAAAAAGCACTTACTAGAAAATGGAAATCAAAGTCTAAACCAATTGTACTAGAAGTAGCGAATATAGTGATAGTGATAAAACAATTGGAAGTGGGATCTTTACAAAACGGTAGGAGCAGATTACACAGAAAAAAATGGGAAATGTAGGGACAATACATGAAAAATAATATTTTGGAGGAGGAATGAGGTTTCAGGGAAGGCAGGAATTGAATGAGCTTTGTAATGTTTGACTGATAATGAATGGATAGATTATAAGTGATGCATAATTTTTGCAAGCCTAAATATGCCAATATTTTTGTTTCATTTATATAAATGTATGATTGCCTATGTCATAAGTGATAATTTAACAAAGATGTTTCTTGTTTAAAATAAAGGCTAAGGTATCTACAAGCAGGTATTTGGTCTGTCATTGTTTTTGTTGTGTAATCTAGTTCAAAGAGTACTAGGTCATTCACCGCATGAAGGCAAAGCAGAGATTACCACTCAAAAGTCTACTTGACACGGAATCAAGGGACAAGGCTTTTAATAAATCACAGCAGCTAAGGTTACAGATATTATTGAGGACACTGTATCCAAAGATGGGCCTAATAAAGAAAGAACACATTTAGACTATAATTCTTTAAACCACAAGGAGAAACCATGAAGGATAAGGTGTAAAAGGGAAAACAATTTTCTAACCACCAAAGAGACATAGTGGTTAAAGGAGAGTCTATGTTCAACAAAAGTACCCAAGTTCCTGATGACCAAGTCAGATTTAAGTGGAACATTAAGCAGAAATAACATTAAATTTACAAAAAAATGACTGCATTTCTTGGAATTTAGAATTGAGAGTGAGCCTGGGATTAAGAAACAAAGCATTTATTTGGTATGGTCCTTACTGGAGAATCTGAGTATCAGAAAGGGATGTGATAACTATCCCCAGTCTGCAATCATCAGCAAACTTGGGTAGCTATAGTCCACTGATATCAGTTTTCATGCCAGAGAAATATATAGTGAAGAGGAGGGGCCAAGGATAGAATCTTGTGGAACACTGCTGTTGAATCTTTGTTGTCTACAGCAAACACCTCTGACCTTAATGGTATGACTTTTGTCAGACAGCCAGTTACCTGCTCAGTGAACTATGTATGAGTTATTGTTGAGCTGGAAGAGTTTGTCAATAATCCCAACACAAGGGATAATGTCAAATGCCTTAGCAAGGTCCAACTAGGTAATGTGGACTGTATGCCCCTTATCAACGGCCTCAGTAACCTTTTTGAAAAAACTCAACCAGGTTGAGCAGGGGTAATCGAAATTTTAAAAAGCCAAACTGAGATTAATAAAAGGTCACATATATCACTGCTTATTAGTTCAGCTACAATACACTCAAAAACCTTATAAATACTTCCAGTGAGGCTAATAGGCCAGTAATTTCCAGGATCAGAGTAGAGGAGCTACCCTTATGTAAGAACACATCAGCTGTTCTCGGATAATCAGGTTAGTAACAAGTGGAGAGACTCGAGATGAAGAGGTGATAGAAGGATTTTGCTGAATGGGACTTAGCACTTCACAGCAGACATCCATGAATATTGTCAGGACCCATGGGATGGGTACTTTTTAATTTTCGAAAACTACAAAGGGAGTTGTTACAAAGTGATTTTAGAAAGATAAGTGTGATGGGGAATGAGGAGGACAGATGGGAAAATGGCCAAGCTGAACTTGGAAGACAATTTCACTACAAGAATATTAGCAATGTCTTTGAGATCAGAGAAGGTGGCACCATTAGGGATAAGTTCCATACTGAATTCTTGGTTAATTCAATGCTTTCTAATGTAGCTGAAGAAGGCCCTACCCCTTGTCTTTTGAATTAGTTGCTACCCTAAGATCATAAATGACCTTGCATTTGCTAATGGTAAGTTTAAGTGCCTCACTTAACATTTTAATTTTTAAATCCCTTTTATTATAATGATGAGTTGGACATGTTTTAGAAATGCAAAGACCATTTGTTTTTCTTATACAGTTTGCTGATGTGGTAGTTCCACAATATGGCTTTACTTTTAAACTCACCATTATGTTTACATCAAACTGGTACAGATTCCTCAACATATTTATCCATGATAGAGTACAATTCCAGGGCAGGTAGCAGCTTTATGTACAAGGTTTGCTGGTGAACTAATAAGATCATTAAAAAGTAATTACCTGATTTTGGAGTAACCCCAGAATATAGAGGAGTTATCAGGAGCTGCATACAGGAATTTCGTAATAAGGTCACAGCGAGATGGTCAGATTTGACTAAAGAGGGAAAAACAAATGGTGGGGTATAACAATTGGGAGAAAACATGTGTGTGGATACAACTGAGAAGATTAACACCTCTTATGGGCAAGGGGAGAATTTAGCCAAGTGCACCGACATTTACAAAGTCCAGAAATCTCTGAGCATATTTGTTGTTGGTAGGACATGTTTGCCAGTTTATGTAGGGACAGATGAAGTCACCCATAAGGAAGTTGATGTTTAACCTTTCTAACTGGTTACAGTACTCTTCATGCTGTGAGGAGGTCACAGAATGGATTCTACAACTGTCTGTAATAAGATAATTAATTTGACTGAATGGAACTAAGACTTGGTCAGCTGAAGTAATTTTTTCACATTTAATTTGCTCAGTAGTGGTATTTATACTTCAAATTTAGTACCACAATAAGAGACAGCAGTGCTGTGTGTTGTCTGCCTTTCAAGTACTATCAGTACTACAGGTGTGATAAACACCAAAATGGGATCAGCACTGAGGGTGTTAAACTAACAAACGTTACTGCAGTTTTCCATTTCTTTCAAGTTGAAGTATTCTTCCTATGAACTTACAGATATCTGGTCCACTCATAAGAAGAATTTGTTGCACTTATTCTATAAATCTGGTAAAAATATTGCTACTAGCATGCAATTTATCCTGTCAGCTGTGCATCTTGAATTAGGAGATGGACTTTAGAAGTAAAGAAAATGCATTACTGTTTATAGCAATACCTACTTTAACAAATTTCTATGTAACAATTCAGTGGACTAATCTGCAACTCAATGGACTAATCAGATTGTCTATTTAAAACCAACTACTTAAATGCATACAAGCAGATTCCCAAGTTCAAGAAAAAAAACATCAGACCAGAAATCATGATGGAGATGTTTATGTCACATTATCATGGCCTGCCATAATTTGGACCTGGATATTATGTTATATTCACTCTTCAACGTGAGGTGGTTGTTGCACAATGCAAATTATTAATCTGTCTTTTTCGTCTCGGTTAGTTATTATAAGTTTTCCTTGTATATTTCAGCTAACTGGTAGGCCAGTTACTCATTTGAATTGATTTTCATTACTAAAATAAATTTAACAAAAAAAAGAGTGAGAAAGAAAAGAAGATACCCAAGCCTGCAAACCATTTTCTGTGAAACAATGTAATGATTGTTTAGTCTTATAAGTCAGACACACTGAGAATTCAGTAAAACATTTAGCTGCTGGCAGTGACAGATCAGGTAAGATGTTAAAGTTATTTTATAAGCTGTCTGTTGAGACCAATTTATTTTGTGTTTCATTACACAAGTGTTCAGCTGTATCTATATTTTACTTCAAATAGTACACAGCTTAATTTTACTAATTTCTAAACAGCTTTATTAATTTAGTTTTATAAACCTGTGGCTGTTGGTTTATTTACAAGTAAAAAGGTATGTGTGTGGGTCTGTTGACACATCACCTGGTGGCATCTATCTTTTGAAGAATGAGTACTATTGCTCCCAAACAAATATTTAATGGTTAGTTTATTGTATGCCAGACTGGGTTGACTAGTGGCAGCACTCTACCATGAAGGGAGGAAAAGGGTATTGGCACTAGAAATATATCATTATGCCTTCTTGAAAACCAGTCTGCAAGACTGTATGTGTGTGTGTGTGTGTGTGTGTGTGTGTGTGTGTGTGTGTGTGTGTGTGTGTGTGTGTGTGTGTGTGTGTGTGTGTTCCTATAAAATAATTATGGACACATTGATCTTATATTTAAAGGATATACAGTGCACCCTGTAAAATATTTAGTTTCTGACCACAGTCAACTGTAAAAGTAGTATTTAAACAGAAACTGATATATTTGGTTAAAATGAAATTCCTTTCTTGAGATAGCAGTTTTTAAGCTACATCTTCAAGTTTAGTCCTTTAATATAGACTTCTTTTTGAACTACATCTTCAAATCTCAAACTAGGGAGCTGAAAGACACATTGACTTTTTTAGTGACACAACTGCAGGCATGTCGTGGATCTCTTTTTTTTCACAAGCAGAATACAATTAATTAATCTTCCACATTGCTGCTTTTCTTCTGCTGATCTTACATTAAGACAGTAAATACAATTTTTGATCTTTTAAGTAAAACAATACTGTTTATATTAAAATATTTTTTTAAATTAGGAAAGCATTTGACTTTGCTAAAGCAAGGATTACATGACATCCAATTGTCGTCTTAATCTTGGTCATATAAAAGATGATTCCACCATTTGGGCCATACCTCTATTACCCATTTTGGACAATCATAAAGGTGGAAGCCTTGTTCTGACACAGCTGATTCATGATGGCAAGAGGGAGGGCTCCAAGCAGCCTGGGAATGCTATTTCAGCCGATTTATGCTAATGTCTGTGGCATCAGTCATACAGGTAGCAAGATGGAGCCCTTCTTAGCCACTTTAATATTGCCTAAGCTTCTCACATCTCAAAAGCAGTGCAGACTTTCTCTAGTTTGCAGGTCATCAATTTTAGAAGACATGTTTGTAAGACTTTTGACCTCAGGATCATCAAACATATTGCCATTTCAGCCTCAGTATCACATCTACTGATACTGATGGCAGATTTATCTTATCTCCTGTTCACCACTACACTCTCCAAAGTCATCAAGTAAATATAATAGATGATCAGACTTCCTGACTTTAAGCAAATAACCTTTTTAAATTTTAGATTCACACTTCTTGAGTAGAACATGTACTCCGTTATTAATACCTACACCATGGAATCAATGTCTCCAAGCATATTATCACCAGCCCATTTCTCCATGCTGCTTCCACATCCCAAAGATATATATTTATGGACTAGTAGAAAAGTGGCTTTGTTTGATCAAAAACTTCCTTAACTCTTTTTTTTCCATACACACTGCAAAAAGCCCCATCTCCCAGCTCCTGGGTATTTGTGGATAACTCAAAAGGCTAATTAAAGATCAAGTGGAAAGACTTTTGCGTATGTGACAGAAAACATAACCTACACACAAAATACATCTTCTGTGATCATTTTTAAAAAGGCTTCTTTGTGTAAATTTACTTTTAAAACACCCACAAACAAAAGTATGGAGCAACCACCTAATATCACATTATCTTGAAAGGCATGCTTGCATCAGGTTGATGATGTCTTTTTTGGGTGGTCAAGTAAACTAGAGATAACTTCTGTGAATACTCAGAAGTCACAATGCTTTTTTTTTCCATTTATAAAAGGTGTCAGAGACCGGGGGAGGGGAGTCTATCCATTGGTAAACAGTTCTAAAGCATTTTTTTGTCAACCTGTTACTTTAATCAACATTATGGTAACTATTTGCTTACAATTGTTTGCTAATTAAGCAACTGACTAATTACTGATTTTTCCCCAAAGTTTTCTCAGTACATACTGACAGAAGACAGCAATCTGGGATTTGAAAATAATAAATAAATGGCAAGTGAGCCATCAAGCAGAGTAACACTTTTATTAAACCAATTATTGTTTTAATAAAAGTTTTAACTTGGCTTGGTGGCTCACTTGCCATTTATTTATTATTTTCATTTTTTTTTTTTTTTTAGCAATCAGGAATTTGACCAACATGTAGCTATGATAATAAGAAAATCATTCTACGTCACACAACTTAAAGGGAAGGGTATGGCATCCAGGTCCAAGGAAGCTAGAGAACCACTCTACTCGGTCCTTATCAGACCTATCATTAAATGCAATGTCCCCTTTGGCATGCATCTAACCAAACACTTGCAACAGTCGGAATGCCCGCAGAGGTTTCTCACCAGGAGAAGTCAAGGCATGAGTACCCTGTCCTACACTGATCACCTGAAGGGTCTGTATTCAGTCTCCTACAGATTGTTGAGAAGGGACCTTGGCCTGGCTTACAGGGCTTCCTCAGACCCAGCCCCGATGGATCTGTTTCATATGAACAAAACAAACCACCAGAAACACTAAATCCAGGGATCTGAGCTTCACTTGTGACATAAGCAGAATGTGCTGGAGAGGCAGGTATGTGACCCAGAGGATCCCTGCACTATGGAACAGGCTCCCCATCCACGTAAAACAGAGTTCATCCTTGACAATATTCAAAGAAAACCTTGACAATTGGATGGGAAACTGTAAATTTACTCCTGGTCTAGCCCCCCTGTTCCTTATGTACAGAGGGCATCAGTAAGAAAAATATTATCTGAACACCCCCCCCAACACACACAAATCCTTAGCTACCCGAATACTAACATCCCTCCGCAAATGGTTTGGAGTGCATGGCTATGCTTGTAAGGGACCTAGTGGTCGTTACCCTAGTACCACCCTAGAACCAACTGGCAGCATTATGCTTTTGGCTTCAGTCTGTTTGCAGGAGTTTTAAAAATAAATAAGCACAAAACTTTGTTTTCCAAAGAAGTTATAACCTCTCTGTGCTCTTCCCTCATCAGGCCAATAATTGAGTACAATGCTCCTTTTGGTATGTACCTTCCAAGCACCTGCAGCAACTGGAGAGACCACAAAGGTTCTTCACAAGGAAAATTCAAGGTCTTCAGCATCTGTCCTATGGGGATCATCTGAAATCACTGTCACTTTATTCAGTTTCATACAGACTATTCAGAGGTGATCTATGCCTTGGATATAAGGCATTCTTTGACCCTGCTTTATTGGAAATGCTGCATATCTGCAAGTCAAATGGTACATGGGTTACTTGCTCTAAAGACCTTAACCTGGTATGTGACATTAATAGAACCTGCTGGAAGGACAGATTTGTCTCTTAGGGGTTACCACACCTTGGAACGGAGTCCCACTTCATGTCAAACAGAGTACCTCATTGGCCCTCTTCAAACACACCTGTGTCCCTCTTGGACAGGGACAATCGGTGCTGATCATGGAAATAAGCGTAGAACTTGGCTAGGCTTGTAAGGGCCCTAGGGCCATTAGCCTAGTAAATTCCTATGATCCTATGAAGATGTGATCTTCTTGCAAGTATTGTTTTGCTTATGACACACATGAAAACATCTGCACTTGACCTTTAAAAAACAAATAATGCAGAGTTAATGTTCTAATAGGAAATACAACTCACAACCACTGAATTCTTTTTATAACACCTTTATTAAATTAACACTTAAGACATAGGCAAACATACATTAATATAAAAGAAAACAACCCATATTAACATTTCAAGGTACATACATTATACATCACATATGCTCTTTTTCATAACTATCATCAGTCCAACATTACATAAATTGCTCAATTCCAACCTTTCCTTAAAAATCTCTCCTCCTCCTGAACATTATACTGCATGTACTGTTCCAACTACTGAATTCAGGGTAAGAAAGACAAAATTAAGTTAAAAGGTGTGTTAGATTTTTATATGTATTTCACAGTAAAATCTGTAAGCTAAATTGCTTATACAGCCATCTTATGTTTAGCCAATAGCTTTACTTTTTTATTTTATCCTTTGTTGTCAGGTTACTCCCACTAGGCTGGTTGCCTCTTTTCAGAGGAGCCCCAAGGTGGTACTTATCCTGACTAGGGGACATTTTGTTAGGGCCTCAGGGAACTTTCTCTACTCTTTTCTTCTAGGCTGTCACAGAGGCCTGTGACCAGAAGAACGATGGAAGAGATTGCTGAATGCAGCATGCTTGGGAAATGGCAGTGAACACTACTAAAGTTACGGTGATGAACAGAGAAGGTCTGCAGACTGAAAAAATGTTGCATCTGACTGAAGATGAACCAAATTATGAATCTGTGCTTTCCTGGAGTGATACTGTAGACACATACTGATACTCTTTACAGAAGTCCTTCTGTGCAGTAATCTGCTAATTTTGATTCTCAAACTACTTTTGTGATGCTGGAAATTTAGAAGGTGCAACAGGATGTCGCAGTAATGGAGAACTACTGAAGTAACTGTGCAATAACATTTTGTGGATTATAACAATTTTTTTGTTTTAGTGGCTGAGGAGAAGCAGCAAAGGAAAAGTATTGAGCAGAGATATTCACACACTCAGGATGTGAGCTCTGAGCAGTCACGTAATCACTTAGTGACAATGCAGAAAACAAGAGAAAGGAGGACACCATTTATGAGAGTTTTGTAAAAGAATGGAACTTTTATGGACAAGTGTGGTGCTTGGGGCAATGCTGTTGTGCCATTAAGCTTCACTGTTAAAGAAATTAGGGCTGTGATACATTTAGGAAGTGAAGCTTTTTGTAAATTAACATCTGAAAATTCTGCATTAGCAGAAAAAAAATGTTAAGACTGTGTGATGCTAAAGCTTTTTGTGAGTCCAGGAAGAATACAAGAAAAAAATAACTGTACAGTTTACAACTGCTGATGTTGAAAAAATGGATTTAAGAAAATGTTGTCATGCTGTACATGAAATTAAAAAAATATATGATGGCAGAAATGTTTAAAATGGAGCAAGGGAGATATGTGTTGCATTAAATGTGAGAAAAGGAAATATTGCTTATGTACCAAATGTAACTAATGTTGTCAGACGAAGGGAAACGTGGAATACCGGGGGCAACCAAAAGCAATTTTTGTGTGTGTGTGGGTAAGACGATCATTTAGGTCAAAAATGTCCAAAGAAAGGATGTGTATAATGTTGGTGGGAGAGAGAGCATTCAGTTAAAAATTGTGGGACAAAATGCAGAAATTCTATGAAACAGGCTATTTTTGGTTTGTCCAATGTTATTAGAGCAGGGAGGAATTTTACAAAAAGAAATAGCAATAAATATTGTGATTCAGACTGAAAACAGGGAAGGACAGTGGATTGAGAAATGAGGAAGACAGATAAGTGTTACGTGATAATGAAGAAGATGATAAAAAGGGAGGAGTAAGGAAGAAGAGAAGTGCAGGAAGTAAAGTGGAAGAGCAGGAAGCACAAAGTACAGTTGTGTACACTTACCATAAATGTAGATGTTTGAGTGTATTCACTGTTGCAGTCATTACATTTGGGTTATCTGCTTGCAGTAGCCCTCAGTCAGCCTGATTAACAAAGTCTTGGGTCCTGTGTCGGATGCTGTCCCTTCTTCCATGACGTCAGGTCATCAGGGATATAAAACATGCAGCCGACACCATTACATCAGTTTTTCTTGCCCCAGATGTCAGGTGCCCCCCTAATGGGAAGCAATTAAATCTATAATTACAAGGATATACCTCCAACAAAAAAGCAAATACACCAAAAAGCTTTTTGAGCGTAGTAAGGGAGATTAGAGGTATAGCCAAAACAAGAAAGGGGCTGGAGGGTAACCAGGACTGCAACAGTGAATACACTCGAACATCTACATTTATGGTAAGTGTACACAACTGTACTATGTTCTTCGTGTTTCACTGATGCAGTCATTATATTTGGGTAGATTCCCAAAGCTAAGGTTGGGAGGAGGAGTTTAATAGAATTAGGACCAGCTGTAAGGCCCTGCAAGACTGCAGTGGCAAAGCCAGCTCTGGATTTAGAGAAAATGGGCAAATGATAAATGCTTGGTGAAAGTATGTTCAGAACTCCAGGTAGCAGCTTCTAGGATGTCCCTGGTAGGGAAGTCCCTGAGAAAGGCTGTGGAGGTAGATGGAGCCCTGGTTGAATGGGGTCTGATGCCCTGTGGGATAGGTTTTCTATGGTGCTTATAGCAAAAATAAATGCAGTGGCCTATCCATATTGAAATGGTTTGCTTTGAAATAGCTTTCCCCTCTGTCCCTGCAGCAAATGCCACCAGCAGTTGTTCAGATTTCCTTTGAGGTTTAGTCCTGTCCAAGTAAATCTAAGTTGTCTGTACACATCTAAGGAATGCAGTATCCGTTCCCCTTTGTTTTGTGGGTTAGGAAAGAAGGTAGGCAAATGAATTGACTAAGTAAGAGCCATACTGGATACCACCTTGGGCATGAAGGAGGGATTGGTTCTGAGGGACACCCTGTCCGCATAAAAGATGATGAAAGGCTCCACTGAAATAAGGGCCTGTAATTCAGATACCCTTCTTGCAGAAGTGATTGCTAAAAGGAAAGCTGTTTTCCAGGAAAGGAATTTTAAATCTGCAGTAGCAGCTGGCTTGAAAGGAGGAAGAGTGAGTTTCTCCAAGACAAAGTTAAGATCCCAGGCAGGAGTTGGAGCTCTCCTGGGTGGCCTTACATTTTTGGCCCCTCTGAGGAACTGCTTGAGCAGTGGGTAAGAGAAGAGGAGAGGCTCTGTGCTATAATGAGCTGAAATGATTGAGGCATGAATTTTGATGGAGGAAAAGGACAAGCCCTTATGAAGCATCTCAGTCAAGTATTGTAGAATCTGAGGTAAACTGGGCAATGCTGCACACATCCCTTGAGACTGATTCCAGGCACAAATTATTTTCCATTTTGTAGCATAAGATTTTCTAGCACTAGGCCTCCTTGCCTCTAAAATTATATCCATCACTGATTTACTGAGGGGTGGTAAAGGAGAGATTAGGTAATTAGCCAGGCTGCTAGGTTCAGGGTTTGCAGCTGAGGGTGCAGAATCTGATTCTCCTGCTGAGACAACAGGGAAGGAGTCTGAGGCAGGTGCCATGGGGCCAAGCGTGACACACTGCGCAAGAGGGGGTACCAGTGTTGGCGTGGCCAGTCTGGTGCAATTAAAATCATCCTTGGCTTGTCCTGTTTGATCTTTAGTAGAACCTTGGAGAGCAGAGGCAGAGGAGGAAAGGCATAAACTGATAGTTTTTTCCAAATGAAGGATAGAGCATCCACTTTCCAAGCTAGCTTGTGGGGAATCCTTGTTCAAAGTTTGTCCAATTGATGGTTCTGGGGGGAGGCAAATAGGTCTATATCTGGGCTCCCCCACTTGCTTGTCAACATGTTGAAAATCCTTGGTTCCAATTTCCACTAGTGTGGGTCCATGAGGTTTCTGCTTAGTCCAGTGTATTTAGTTTTCCTGGCAGGAATGAGCTTGTAGATTCACTTGGTAGCTCAAGGCTGTGTTCCACAATGCCATGGCTAGTCGGCAGAGGGGATAAGAATGTGTACCACCCTGCTTGTTTATGTACCACATGACAGTGGTGTTGTCCGTCTTTACCATTAATTGTCCTGGAAGAATGTGGTCCTTGAAGGCTGTCAGTGCTTTCTGTACAGCTAACATTTCCTTTTGATTTATGTGCAGGTGCATTTGACTTGGGTTCCATTTGCCCTGAATGCACTTCCCTTCCAGGTGAGCCCCCCATGTATAGTCTGATGCATCTGTTGTTAAGGTTTGGGAAGCAGGAGGGTAGTGTGAATGGTAGTCCCCTGTTTTGGTGGCAGGCCTCTGCCCACCAAAGGAACTCTAGGCGTAGGCAAGGTATGATAGGAATCATTGCTTCTAGAGCCTGTGAATGTTGACATCATAGGCTTTTGAGATACCAATGTAGTTTCCTCATATGCAGCCTTGCATATGGAATTAGAAGAATGTAGGAGGCCATGAACCCCAAGGCTTGCAGTATTTGCCTTGCATATAGCTGGGTTTTTGTGGCCACTTGTTTGAAGTAGGTTGTCAAATGAATCCGTTTTTCTGGCGTGATGAAAGCCATCTGGGAATCTGTATTTAAGCTTGCTCCCAGGAATATAATTTGTTGACAGGGTACCAGGTGTGATTTCTTTTCGTTTATGGTGTAGCCCAGACAAGTCAGCACCCTTTGAACAAAGGCCAGATGATTCAAAAGTATGTCTTGGCTTTCTGCCTGAATTAGACAATCGTCCAGGTATGGGTATATTTGAATATTTATTTGCCTGCAAAATGCAATGACTGGAGATATGCACTTTGTGAATACCCTGGGCACAGTAAATAAGCCAAAGGGTAGTGCAGAGAACTGATAGTGCATGTAACCTGCTTTGAAGCATAGGTATCTTCTGCAAGACTCCCTGATAGGGATGTGCAGGTATGCTTCTTTTAAGAATAGTGTTGCCAACCATGCATCTTTGCCTAGTATAGGAAGGAGCTGGTGGAATCAGCATTTTGAATTTTGGAATCACCAGAAAGGTGTTTAGAGAAGAAAGGTCCAGGACAGGATGTCATGTATTGCCTTTTCTGGGTACCAGAAAAAGTCTGGAATAGAAACCTTGTCCCTTTTCCTCTTCTCGTACCAACTGAATAGCCCCCATGCTTAAGAGAGAGACAACTTCATTATGGGCCTCTGCCCACTGATTTGGGGTAGATCTGGTCACCCGCTTGGTGTTGGTAACATGTGGAAGTGAAATCTGTATCCTTGGGACACTATATTTAAAACCCATTTGTCCCGGGTAATGAGTTCCCAGTTTTTGGCCTGCAGATCAATCTTTCCGCCTAAAGGAGCATTCAGTTGGGAAGTGCTTGGAAGTTTTAAAAGCAAGTCAATAAGACAGTTTTCCATAGGGGGGAGTCTTACTACTCCTAGATTTGGGTGCAGAAATCCCCCACTGCCTAGTCTTGTGTGTCCCCTGGGACTGAAATTTGGGGTTTCTGCTGTGTCTGGGTTTGGCTTGAGAAGACCTGGAAGGGGCTGGAAAGGACCAATTCTTAGAGGGCCAATGCCTACTAAATCTAGGAGGCTGAACTTGCAATAAATCTTTAACAGTTTGCATAGATTTAGCTTTATCTTCCATCTTTTTAAGAACTTCTTCAGCTTTGTTGCCAAAAGGGCAGTCCTGATTTAAGGAACCATCCAACAGTTTAGCCTTAACATGATCAGGCAAATATTGCTTCTTAAGCAAAGCATGCCTTCTGAGCACAGACTCAGTAACAGCAGCCCTGCAAGAGGCCTCTAATGAATCAAATCCACATTGCAAAGTATGTTTACCAACCTGTTCAGCAGAATGCATTAAATCCTGTAATTCTTTATTTTCAGCACAGTCAGGAATCAACATAATTTTCTGTTTAAGCAACCCAATAACATGTTGTTGATACTTTAACATATGAAACTGGCAGTTTAAAGCCCTAATGGCCAAGGTTGCAGAAGTGTAAACCTTCTTACCCCATCTATCCAGCACCCTGGAGTCTCTATCAGAAGGGGTAGGATTTTTAGCAGTGGAAGCCTTAATGCCCTTGAGGCCCTGTGAAATAGTCTCTGGATCCGCAACAGGATTTTTAAAAAGAAACTTCTGTGAATCAGGAACCCTGTAATATCTGTCAGGTTTTCTGGGAGCAGGAGGCAAAGAATCAGGGGCCAAACTAGGTTCCGAAAAGCCATCATCAACAATCTCTAGTACAGGAGGTATAGCTAAAGGCCTACGCTGAGGCAGAAGTAAGAAATCCCTAAGCCTCTTTTTTTGAATCAGAAAAATCCTGGCTTTCCCAGTGGAAATGTTCCCTTGGAGTATGTAAGGTTTCACCAAAAGAAAAATCCTCTGGAGGGGAAGCAGAGGGAATAGAGTCCTCTGCATCAGAATCCTCATATGTAGATAAGGGCAAATCCAGATTGTCAGAAGAATCAGAAAAATCAGAATCCTGGTCAAAAGATTCATAAACAACTTCAGCCCTAGGTCTCTTAGAAGGGGGAGGTTGGCTTCCCCTGATTAAAGTTATAAGATCTTCAGCCATTCTTATCATTTGTTTTTTAGGCATAGAGGCCTGAGCATGCAGACTGGGCGTCAGTTTCTTAGGCATGGTTCGAGATTTAGGCCTAAATAAAGAAGGAGCGTCTGTTTAATATGCAAGTCCATAGGCCTGAATACACCCTCAGAAGCCGGTACCTGCACAGCGGCTCTGGACCCATCCAAGGTAGAGACATCCGTGGGTTCCTCAGTTGAAGCATCTCGCAGCATACTGGACTCCAAATGGGTCTCAGTAGAGGCCTGCGAATCAGAAGTAGTGGGTATCAGGGGCTATGAAAGCACCTTACTGAGTACCAGCGAACTGGCGACTGGCTTAGGAGAAGCGTCGTCGGCAGCTTTGGACCTAGACAGTCTGTCTCTGTCTTTATCTTTGCGTTTTTTCAGAATCCCAGTAGTTGGATGGCTAACCGACAACATTTCTGGATAATTAAACTGAGAACCGAAATATTTAGAGCTGAAAATATACAGACGACGGATAGTGCGCTGATTAAACAAAGCACAAAACCGACAGCAAGGTACTTCATGGTCAGGGCCCAGGCAAGGAATACAGTACGAATGAAAAACTTTGTGAGGTATTTGCTTTCCACAAGTAATGCAATTATTAACTTTTATTGACATCGGTAAGGAGCAAGAAAAAGTTTCCCCAACAGGGTACTTAGCTTTAATTGAAGACGTCAGTTCTGAAACTCGAAAACGAAAATTTCAGGAGTCGGCCAACCGGCACTTGCGAACTGCTTCTGCTTCGGGCACCGCCAAGCAAGAAAGACTGATGTAATGGCATCGTCTGCATGTTTTATACCCCTGATGACCTGACGTCATGGAAGAAGGGACAGCATCTGACGCAGGACCCAAGACTTTGTTAATCAGGCCAACTGAGGGCTACTGCAAGCAGATAACCCAAATGTAATAATAATAATATAATATCACCCACCCCATCCAACCACTACCTTTCTTTCCACTCCACTAACTACCTTGATTATAGCAAGCTCAGATGCTCATAAGCCTAGTACTTATTTACTTACAGCAGGAACTTCTTATTGTAACATTTGTTAATGTCTGTTATGTACTTCACAGATAAAGATTCTAGTTGTTTACTGATGTACTATGTTCTTCATCTGTAAATATGTTGTAAGTAATTGCTATCTAAATTGTTAATCGCTATGTACTCCAATGTAACTACTGTCTGTTTATTTAACCGTGGAGCTTTTCTCCCCAGGCCTCCACTGAAAATGGACCTACGTCCAGTCGGATACTCCCAGTCAGCAAATATAAATAAAATAAAATAAAATAAATAAAATAATGACTGCAACAGTGAAACACGAAGAACATCATAATATTCCTACACATACTAAATATAAAGTTTTACAAAAGGATGTCAAAAATGGAGGGAATGGTATGGAGGAAGGAAAGGTGAACTTCATAGGAACTTACAGTTAGAAAAAGAAAGTCAAAATTACTACAGGTAAAAAAAACTGCAAAGAAAGGGAAAGGATATATTTTCCATCAGGAAATTGAATGTAAAGAGTATAAGAAATAACGTTTGAAGAATATTTGTGTATAAATGGTGTAAAGGAGTATATGTAGATATGTATTAGCAAGATGTGATACTGGTATCACAGAAGCAAAAAAAACTGAGTTCAGGTAATGATACCTGCTCGGGAATTGCAGTACTGTTGAAAAGGAGTTTTTTAAACTGCTAGATTTGACAACAGTTATTACAGGTATGGTAAATGCTGCAGATATGAAAAGTAGAGGAGGAACATGTAGGCTTATTGTGGAATATGTTCATGTGATAATGGGAAAAAGAATAGACCCTGTTAGAAGAAATTTTTAAAAAAGTGACAATGAATATGGATATATTACTACAGCAGTCAGTTACTTTTAACTGTAACATAAGGGAAAAGTTGGGAATATAAGAATGTGTAGGGATGTGATGAGACTGGGGAGGTTAAGGTTAGGCAAAGAAAGGCAGTTTATTTTCATTTTATTCATCCTTTGTTGACCAGGTCAATCCCACTAGTCTAGTGGCCTCTTTTTCAGGGGTGAAAAGAGGAGGTATTTTATACTACTAAACAAAATTTTGTCAGGGATCAAGGAACTTTTCCTAATCTTTTTGAAAGGTGCAATGAGATCTTATACATCCACCTGAGCTACCAGCAACCCAAAAGCAGATGGGGCTTCAGTTTATCATTTCATCTGAAGGATGTAAAATTCAGGAGTGTAGAACTCTGTTATACTACTGCACGGCAGAGTCAGCAATCCATCTGCCTGATGTGGGAACAGAACCCATAACCTTCTGCATCAAAGGCAAGTCTGCTCCTCTTGTGCTCCTGACACTGCTTACAAAAGGAGATGTAGTAGAACAGAAACTGATTATGTATTATTATCAGAAGGGTCAAAGGAGACAAAGAAAGAAAACGGGAAGTAGGCTTTTCTCATCATATGGCTATATGGGCCAGAATTCCAGATGAAGAAAATGATAGCGGATACAGATATAATGTTGTTTAAGGATCATAAAAGCATGAGGCAGTTTTGAAGAAATTGGACAAGATGATGGATTATAGTTAATCATAAATATATAAAGTATTTTATGATGATAGAAAGGAAAGGAAGGGAATTAAGTAAAAAGAGTACATACAGGGAATTAAAGAGTATGATGAATTTTTGTGTTGGTGGTGAGTGTACAGCACAAAAGAGATATAGGAGAGAAATAAGGAAATGATAAAGGACTTATTCATCTGCTCTTACTGTAACTGTCTTAGTTGCTCTTCATGTTATCTGTTCAGTCGCTCTTACTCTGCACTTATTACTGCTTGTTAGTAGCCTTCTAATTTACTGCCTTCTGCACTTGTTTTTTAGTCAATTGTTAATTTAATTGCATTTGTAGTGTTGCTACATGCTCGGGTGTGCTGGCCTGCACTACAATTAGAATTGTAGTTACTGCTGTTTTAGCTGATTTTCTGTAACAAAAAAAATTCTAAGCTTGTTTCCTGCCTTTCCTGTAACTAGTCAAGTCCAGATACAGTCTTACTGTATCCAGAACTGTTGGTAAGCTTCTGAGCCCCAAAAGCCTTTCTGTGTTGGAGGGAAGCCTTCTAGCTTATCATTGGGAGTGGTAAGCACTAGGTAGCCTATCTACCACGGGAAGAGTGGGTTTTGGCCCTGAAATTGTGGTTCATTGGCTGTTTGGACAATTTTTCCAGCTCTTTCTACTTTCTGGTTAAAAGCCCATTTTGCGTTTGGTCCCCGCCTTTCCTATAACTAGTGTAATCCAGGTACACATTTGCTGTATCCAGGACTGTTGGTAAGCTTCTGAGCCCCCCAAGCCCTTCTGTGTTGGAGAGAATCCTTCTAGCTTATCAGTGGGAGTGGTAAGCATCAGGTAGCCTATCTGCCACAAGTCCCTGGCCCAGAAATTGTAGCTATTGGCTGTTTGAGCATTTTTTTCCATCTCTTTCAACTTTCTGGTTTGAAAGCGGCACTTGTGCCTGTTTCCCACCTTTCCTGTAACTAGCCTTGTCCAGATACAGAGTTGCTATATCCAGGACTGCTGGTAAATTTCTGAGCCCTGCAAGCCTTTCTGTGTTGGAGGAAAGCCTTCTAGCTTATCAGTGGGAGTGGTAAGCACTAGGTAGCCTGTCTACCACGAGAGGAGAGGTACTTGGTCCAGAAATTGTAGTTTATTGACCATTTGGACAGTTTGTCCGACTCTTTCAGCTTACTGGTTTAAAAGACCAAATCTGTGCTTGTTTCCCATCTTTCCTGTAACTAACCTACTGGGTAGCACTAGAAAGCCTTAAACTGATACAAGCCTTCTAGCTTAGGAGAGAGACTTTGGAGTGATTAAGTATCAGTTTTCTGTACTTTCTTGCTGTACTTAACCATTTTTCGCCTAAACGCGGATTTTCCAGCGTTTATTGTGATTTAAAAGCTTGTTTTTTTCACATATTGTACTTATTTGACTGCCTGCACTTTTAAAAAGTTGTTTTTTTGTTTAAATCATTTGTTTAACTGTTGTAGGCTACACACTAAAGTGTGATAGCCTTTTCTGATCGTTTGTAGTCGTTTAAAGCTGATTTAAGTATATTTTTTACTGTTTTTGCCCTATCTTTTAAAAAAAAAAAAACAAACAAAAAAATTCCTTGTTTCCCACCTTTCTAAGCTAGTATAGTCCAGTTTTCAGGCTAGTGCTGAATTCAAGGCTGTGATACTAGTTTCTGAGTTGCCCATACCTTACTTGGATAGAAGGAAGTTTCTCTGTTCACCTGTGAGAGAGGGGAGCTTTGAGCAACCTGTTGGAGTGGTTCCAGCCCAGAAGTTAGTAGTTTATTGGCCATTTTGGGCTAATTCCTCTCTCTGTCATTTCCCTACTATAAAAACCACATTTGCTCGGTTTTGCACACCGGGCAGTGCCGGTTAGCTACTGTTAAATTATTCCCGGCTGCACTAAGTCTCCTCTTCAGTTTTTCCCTTGAAACTAGTCTAATTCTCAACCTAAGCACTCTAAAACCATCTTACAGCCCAGCACTGCTCAGACCTAATAGCAAGCACTAATATAACCTGACACTGATTGCCCAGCTGGGCAAGGCTCTTTATTCACCCTTCACCAACCAAGCGACTAAGCAGCTCACCCTACTATTCAGACATGACCAAAGGACAACTTCAGGTGCACTCTCCAGTCCAGCTGGTGAATCTGGGTATCCTGAGGCAATGTTACAACTGCCTCATGTACACAGACAACCCTCTCTTCCTACCGCAAAACACTAACATATGCAAGAGATGCAATTATACAGCCAAACTGGAAGCTAAGCTGTCTCCACCCAAGACTGGAAAAGACAGTCAGGAGGAGAAGGTTAACACTTGCACCACAACTCCAGCCGCACACAGACCTACTAAAACAGCACTGGCAAAAAATATGCATAAATATACAAAATCATACTCAGAGGCTCTAAATAAAAACCTGCAAAAGCATCAGAGACCTCCAAAGCAGACACCCAAACAACCTGCACTTCCCGTCACAAACCAGACAACATATAAAACACAAAATCAGTGTGCCACACAATCACAGTCCTTAAGGCAAAATAACATACCTAACACACTAGTAATAGGTGACTCTATAGTCAGGCACACTAACGTCCCACTCACTAGGCTGGACAAGCCGAAGGTTACTGTTAGCTGCCTGTCGGGAGCCAGAATCCGCCACATAACACAAGCACTCAGGTCACTCCAGAACAAGTACAAATATGATTCCGTCATTGTTCATGTTGGTGTGAATGACCTCAGATGTACCTCCCTGGGCTACATGAAAAGTGACATGGAAAAGCTCTCTGATAATGTAGCCCAGGCTGGTATGACCCTGACCCTGAGTAGCATCCTGCCCTCACCAAGAATGATACCTCAGTATAAAGAAAAAATGATCAATTTCAACAATTGGCTAAGCTTCTGGTGTCATTCAAAGGGGATCCAGTGTCTGTCAGCCTGGGACGACCTACTCAACAAGCCGCGTTGCTTCGCAAAAGACGGCTTGCACCTGTCACCCCTAGGCTTTCGAATACTGGCCAAGGCTTTTGCTGCCCCCATAGTATCTTTTTTAGGCAAGGCTCAAAAGTCAAACCCACCTCCATGAACAGCACAATTAACAAAAAACTGAGAGTTATGCAACTCAACACCAGGAGATTAAATCTCAAAATGCACGTGCTCGAAGCACTCCTCAGTATGGAGAACATCGACATCTGTGCAGTAACTGAAACCTGGTTCAAGGCTCCAGACAGCACCCCAGCACTACCGGGCTACAACTCATACTACACGTTTCGGCCACAGAACACGGACCGAAACACAAAAGGAGGGGTTGTATCCATATTCATCAAGGATACCTACACCTCCAAGTTAGTGGCACAGCATGATACCACTGAGATCATCCATGTGCAACTAACATCAGGCAAATCTGAAATGCAAATTGTGGCCTGCTACAGATCACCCTCCATGACCCAGGACCACCACTCCACCTTTCTGGAGACACTGGAAAACATGAAGGTCCTACCAAACACCCTGACATTGGGCGATTTCAATTACCCTACCGTTCACTGGGAAAACTACTCGAGTACAAATTCCCAGGCCCAGCACTTCCTGGAATTCATCAACTCAAGCGCCCTGATCAGCTGGTAAACTCCCCTACCAGAGGTGAAAACATATTGGACCTGGTCATCACCAACATGGCCGACAGGTGTTCCACACCGGAGGTCAACCCATCACTGTTTAGATCAGACCATAAACTAATCACTCTGGATGTCCACACCACACCACCACCCCCAACTAAGGAAACCACAGTAAAAAACGTTTCTAAAGCAAACTTCACCTTACTTAAAACAGAGGTGGTAAGTTTCACAGCCCCCACACTAAAGGATAATGCTGCCCAAGATGCAGAAATATTTACAAATGCACTCTATGGGCACCTACAAGGATGCATGGCTCATGCCATCCCTAGCAAAACCAAGACTCATTCCTCTAAGAGAAAAAAAACAGTTTGGTGGACCCCTGCAATAAACAGGCTATACAATAGAAGGAGGAAACTAGTTGAGAAAAAAAGCAAATCCCAAGAAGGAAAGACATCCCTGACCAGTATCAGTAAGAAACTGATGTCCCTCATGAAATCATCCAAGGCTAACTTCAAAAGAAAAATGGCCAAGGATTCAAAGGAAAACCACAAAGCCTTCTTTAGCTATGTTAAGAATCTAAGTGGCAACTCGCAGATATGCACTGAACTAGTGCAAAATAGCACAAAATATACTGAACCTGCTGATATTGCCAACATCCTGGCAGATAGATTCAGTGCAAACTTCATCCCCCTCTCACCCCCAAAATGGCCCACAACAATACCGTAAAAGTGTAGTGTCCCAAAAATCACAGATGCACAGGTAAAAACAGCCCTTTCAAAAGCCAAAAACACAGTGTCAATGGGACCAGATAGTGTCCCAGGCTGCATCTTGCACGAACTACAGAACGAACTAACCCCCCACCTAAACACGCTGTTCAACCTCAGCCTCTCCACAGGCTATGTGCCCATAGAGTGGCGCACAGCAACGGTTATTCCTCTCCATAAAGGAGGGGCCTCAGCTGACCCTGGTAACTATCGCCCCATAAGCTTGACTAGCCTAGTCTGCAAGGCTATGGAGCGCATCATCATGGAACTCATTAAAGACACTGGGGACCTCCAAACACTTGACCCAACCCAGTCCGGCTTTGTTAAGGGCAGATAATGCCTACTAAACCTGGTTGACTTCTTCGAGACAGTCACCAAGGCCATGGACAAGGAAAAGGTGGCTCACACAGCCTACCTTAATCTTGCCAAGGCTTTCGACACCATTTCCCACTCGGTATTACAGAAAAACTCACCAGCCTGAACATAAACCCCTATGGCCCAAGATGGGTTGCCAACTGGCTTACAGACAGAACTCGCACGGTAAGAATAGCGGGCTCCAGGTCCGACTCTAAACCAGTCACAAGTGGTGTCCCGCAAGGCTCGGTCCTGGGACCCCTACTGTTTGGCATATACTTCTCAGAAGTACAGGCAAACACAGGAGGACTATAGCTAACCAAGTTCGCCGATGAATGCAAACTGGGAGCCAAAATTGACTCTCTGGCTGACACGGACATCCTCCAAAAGGGCCTTACTGAGACGGGCACCTGGTGTCAAAGTCATGGCCTCAAGCTAAATGCCAAAAAATGCATAGTCATCCCATTTGGGAAAAACAAAACACCCACAAATTACCACATTGGTGGCAGCCCCCTTAATACAGAAGAGGTAATAAGGGATCTGGGGAACCAGGTAGATAGTAATCTCTCCTTTGACAATCATATCTGTGGTGGTGGTGCTGCGGTAGCATTGTCACCTCGTAGCAAGACGTTGTCCCATTCGATTCTCAGCTAGAGCTTCTTCTGTGTGGAGGCATACGTGAATGGGGCGTGCCTTCGTTGAAGGTTGTGTGTCAGGGCTGGTAACCCGGTACATAAAAATCCACTACCAATCATTAGCGGACTGGAGTTCCGCTGTGGCGACCCCTAACCGGGAAAAGCCGAAAGAAACAAACATTGCCAAAGCAGTTAGGAAATCCTTCTATGTGGCCCATCTAATTACTAAAGGGTTTGCATCTAGAAATAAAGAGGTTAGAGTACCCCTCTACTAGTCACTCATTAGACCCATCATAGAGTACAATGCCCCATTTGGGATGTACCTCACAAGACACTTCCAACAGCTGGAAAGACCACAAAAGTACCTCACCAAGAGGATTACTGGTGTCAAACATATGTCCTATGCAGCCCGACTGAAAAACCTCTGGCTGTACTTAGTGGCATATCGCTTACTCAGAGGTGATCTCTGCCTGACTTACAAAGCCATGTCCAACTCAGAATTGATGGACATGCTCCACCTAAAGAAATCCAAGTCACTGCAAGCCACGCACTCTAGTGAGCTAAACCTCACCACAACAATAAACAGAACATGCTGGAGGGATAGATTTCTGTCACAGAGACTCCCCATGCTTTGGAACAAAATTCCAAATTACATCAGGCAGAGCCCCTCACTAACACTCTTCAAGAGAAACCTTGACGAGTGGATGGGTAACAGAAAATACACCCCTGGGATCACTTAATTGGCTCTGCTTGACAGAGAATCAGTTAATTAATCAATGGGGCGGTGAAAGATGACACACTCTGGCTAGGCTGATAAATGCCCTCGGGCAGATAGCCTAGTACCTACCTATGAACTTATAAAAAATGGAGAAACAGCTGAAAGTCAGTAAGGTAATTGTAAAGTAGTGGAGTGACATATGAAGAAAAAGTAAGAGGGGAAAAATGGAAGAAACGGGAAGAGATGGCAGGTGGCAAAATATCAGATGAAGAAAAAAAAATAAATGGAGAAAGAGGTAATAACAGAAAAGTTAGACAAGATATTAAACTTAAGTTAAAGAAAGTAGCTCCCAGGCCCAGGTGGCTTGGGGTATGATTTTTATAAGAAAGTGGGGAAAGAAGAAACGTATTTGTGAATATATTAAATAAATTGTTAAGAGAAGGGTGGAAAGTGAAGATGTTTGTGAGGATGTTATAAAATGTATTTTTAAGAGGAAAGGAGATAGAGAAAGATATTAAGATCTAGAGACCTATAACATAAGGAAACAGATTACAATATTCTTATAAAAATTCTACAGGTGAGATTATCTAAGGTGATGGGGCAAACAGTACATAATGAAATACATGGGACTAAAGGAAAACAAACTAAAGATATGCTGTTGATAATAAAGGAAGCAGTGGATTCTAAAGTGACAGAAGAGTGTTGGGAGGGAATGTAGTAGTGTATGATTTATTACTGAGCGACTGACTGACAGTTGTTTACTGGGAAAGTCTGACTGGGCCAAAAAGTGGCCATTTTCAATGAAGGCCTGGAGAGAAAAGCTCCAAAAATCATTACATAACATAAACAGAGAAAACAGAAAATACAAAAAGATTAAACATTTACATTGAACAGTGATAGGGTGAAATGCATGACTTTTAACAGTACAAAATCCATGAATTAAGGGTTTTAACAACACAATACAAAGCAAAATCAACACTTGGAAGGTGAATCAAAGAGAAATCAGATGGCTAGTAGTAAGTAGGGAGGGTATATTGAGGAAAAACAAAGAACAGAACTTGAAAGAGGAGGAAGGTAATAAAATAAGGAAAACTGGAAAAAGGAAAGTTATGGTAGGAGATAAAAAGTATTTGTAGTTGGAACCAGAGTAAGAAGAGAGAAATAGAAAAAGGCAAGAAGCACAGAACAGCAGTAAGGAAATGTGAAAATAAAGAATAGCAGGAAGTAGTAGCAAAAGGTGAAGTGCAGAAGGATGAGGGAATAAAATATGGAGTAGAGGGAGGTCAAATAAAAGATAATGATTTCAGCCAGGATTAGAGCAGGAGTAGATCTATGATTTGGATAGAAAATGTTTTAAAGTATATTTGAGGGTCAGGATGTTAGGATTTGCTCTAATGGTTAGAGGTAGAGAGTTTCAGGCTTCAGCAACAGAATAAGACTATAGGTTTTGTCTAGCTGATTTATTAGGCTTATGCAAAGAAAATAATTATTTGCCCTCTGATTTGAGAGATCTTTTCAGAAGGTAGCTGTAAAATACAGAGCTATTGGCAGGAGAAGCTGCAGGTTTGTGAAAGATTTTTAGGGCATGGAAGTTCAAGAGAGAGTGCAGAGCTGAGCAGTGTTGCAAATTTGGCAGTTTTATTATAGCATGGTTTAAAAGTTTTGTTTTCACCAAAGTTTGTATACTGGTAAGGATAGCAGCTCCATACAGAAGTATGGGTAACAGATAGGTGATAGCAAGGGTGGATTTGGTAGATCTGTTTAGAAGCCATTTATGCCTATAAAGAATCCCAAGTTTCTGGTGGGTTTTTTTTTATATTGTTCTGGATATGAAGATCAAATTTAAAGTTCTCATCTACTATCACACGTTCTTCAATTACTGTATTATTTTTGGGAAAGAATCTTAAAAATTAGTTTTGTTTAGACAAGCTGTGTTGGGGTTGAAGATATAGTTGTTACAGGAGTTTGGGGTGGGAAATGGTATCAAAAGCCTTTGATGGATCAAGAAATAGTGTTAAGTCAAGTTTACCAGAGTATAGCTTTGCTAGCAGTATTCTGCTGTGTAGAGGTTAGCAGTTGACTGTGGAGAAGATAACTAAGAAATAATTTACATACACATTTTTCAAATAGTTTAGAGACAGCAATGGGATGATAATTAGATACGTTGGTAGAGTTGCCTCCTTTATGCAAAGAAATGATGAATGACTTCTTCCATAATATTGGGACATAGCATTCAATGATGGATCTGTTGATAATTATGCTAATAGGATAAGCTATGACTTCTACAGCTAGTTTTAGATATTTGGCTGGAAGGTTATCTGCAGAGACAGAACAGAATTTGTTCTTATATAGAAGTTTTCTTATGAAGTTAGTGGGAATAGGTTGAAGTGTGAAGGTGAAGAAATTGTGGAGGAAGCTTGTGAGGGTAGGATGAGAGCAGCTGTGAGTGCTCTGAGAAGGAAGTGTATTAGGAATAAAGTTATGAGAGTTGAGAGAGGGTGCATGGGTAGGGCTAGTGGGAAGGTTAAATATAACTTCAATTAAATGGGTATTGAAAGTGCTTGCAGTTTGAGATTTGTCTGGATATGGGCTGGTGTTGCTTTTGGACCCAAGATTAAATACTGAGGTAATGGAAGACCAGAATGTGTGGCAGACTATTAGAAGAGTAGTATGTGCAAGGAGAAGGAGTTTATGACTGGTCTGTAGTGGAGTATAAAAGTCTTTTTTGTCCTTTGTTAATTTTTTTTTGAACTGGTTAATGAGTCTGAAATTCTGTATGTACTGCTTTTATTTCTAGTTATTCCTTCCATGCTTATATGTCATTAGTTGTTTACTTAGCTTTAATAGTCATGGAGCATGTTTGGATTTGATTTCATTTTCTGTGAGGGGGTGTTACACTGTTCAGGGTGTCTAAAAATGTATTACAATGATTTACTGCATCATCTACAGGTAACATTTTTAGCATGGACCGTCTCAAAAAACTTGTGGTTTTTGGTAGGTTAATGAATCCCTTTTGGTTAAAGTTTGATAGGTTGCAAGTAATTTTCTAATGAACGAGCGTATGGTAGTACATGGCCACTTAGGGTGTCTGGAAGTGTGCCTTAATAAATTTGCTAGGGTTGGTGACCATAATCCAGTCTAGGATGGAGCCCTGGTTATTGTTGATATTTTATTTAGTTGGTGTTGAAATAAGTTGCATGAATCCAAACAGATTCATGCTGGAAGTCGGGAAGTCCAATGTAAAGTTCTACCAGTTAATATTATCACCACCTAAGATGACAGTTTCATTGGTAACTGCATTAGATATCTAGGAAAGGATAGTTTCTAGCGTTGAATGTTATGATCAGGGGGGATGTACAGTATGGTAATGCATAAGCTTTTTTTGTCTTATTTAATTTTAAGAAGGTGATAAGAATTTCTGCACAGGCAAATTGTGGAATGGGATTTGAGTAGGATGTAACACTTTAAGAGTTTGGGTAAACTAATGCTATTCCACCTGTTTTTTTGTGTAGTCTATCTGCTCTAATTATATTATAACCAGGGGGAAGAAAGAGTCTTTTATATTAGGTTTGAGATAGGTCTCTCTGACGGCTAAAACAGGTTATAGTGTGTTATCCAATTATGGTCTATAATCTTATTGCAGGTGCTGCATATATTTAATATAACCAAGTTTAGCATTTTGGAGAGGGTTAAAGGTATTACAGAAAAGGTGTTCATAATTTCATAGGTAGGTACTAGGCTATTGGCCCTAGGGCCTATATAAGCCTAGCCAAAAAGGCACCCTGGTTTTCGCCACCCAAGAAAATTATTTTCCTGTGCCACTGTCGAGCAGAGCCACAGAAGTGATCCCCGGGGTGAATTTCCTATTTCCCATCCAATCATCAAGATTTTTCATGAAGAGTGCTAATGAGGAGCTCTGTTTGACATAGATAGGTAGTCTGTTCCAGAGTATGGGAAGTCTCTGGGACAGGAATCTATCCTTCCAGCATGTTCTGTTTATTGTGGTGACAAGGTTTAGGTCCCCACAGCAGGTAGCTCGGAGGAATTGGGATTTCTTTAAGTGGAGCATGTCCACCAGCTCTGGGTTTGACATAGCTTTGTATGTTAGGAAGAGCTCGCCTCTGAGTAGGCGATATGCGACGGAGTAAAGCTGGAGTTTTTTGAGACGGTCTGCATAGGGCATCTGTTTGAGGCCAGTAATCCTCTTTGTGAGGTATTTCTGTGGACTTTCCAGTTGTTGTAGATGTCTTGTGAGGTACATACCAAAAGGGGCATTGTACTCTATAATGGGTCTAATGAGTGATGAGTAGAGGGGAACAATGACCTCTTTTTTTCTGGATGAGAAACCTTTTGTGATGAGGTGTGCCATGTAGAAGGATTTCCTGACCACTGTGGCGATGTGATTACCAAAGGAGAGACTACTATCCACCTGTGTCCCAAGGTCTCTTATCACACTTTCGGTGTTAAGTAGACTACCACCTATGTGGTAGATCATGGGTACAGAGCTTTTATCAAAGGGGATAAAAATGCACTTTTTGGCATTGAGCTTGAGGCCATGACTTTGACACCAGGCATCTGTCTCAGTGAGGCCCTTTTGTAGGATGTCCACATCATTAGGAGTTTTGATTATGGCTCCTAGTTTGCAGTCATCTGCAAACTTCATTAGCCAAAGACCTTCTGTGTTAGCCTGTACTTCAGAGAAGTAGATACCAAACAGGAGAGGACCTATGAATGAACCCTGTGGTACCCCACTTGTCACTGGTCTGAAGTCGGATTTGGAGTCTGTTACTTTCACAGTGTGGGTTCTGTCAGTGAGCCAGTTGGCAACACATCTTGTGACATAGGGATTTATATCTAGTTTAGTGAGTTTATCTATAATTCCAGAGTGGGGGATGGTGTCAAAAGCCTTGGCGAGATCTAGATAGGCTGTGTGAACCACCTTATGGCTTTGGTGACTGCTTCAAAGAAGTCTATCAGGTTTAGGAGACATGATCTGCCTTTTACAAACCCGAACTGGGTGGGGTCCACAGTTTGGAGATTATCAATGCCTTTGTTTATGAGTTCCATGATGATACATTCCATGGTCTTGCAGACCAGGCTTGTCAGGATAATGGGGTGGTAGTTCCCGGGGTCCACTGTGGCTCCTCCTTTGTGATGTGGGATAACCTTTCAATGTTATTAGAGCAGTGGTTAGTGTGATTAGCTGAGTGGGCACAAAGCCTGAGGTGAGGCTATGACTGAACATGGTACTTAGGTGGGGTGCCAGTTCGTTCTGTAGTTCAGGTAGAATGCAGCCTGGGATATTGTCAGGTCACATGGATGTTGTGTTCTTGGCTTTGGAGAGTGTGTTTTACCTGTGCAGCCATGATTAAGGAACTTTGTATTCTTCTGGTATAGAGATGGGCCCTTTGGGGGTGAGAGGGGGGTAAAGTTAGCACTGAACCTATCTGCCAGGATGTTGGCAATATCAGTTGGTTCTGTATATTTAGTGCCATTGTGCTGCAACTCAGAGCAGATCTGAGTGTTGCCATTGAGATTCTTGACATAGCTATAGAATGCTTTGTGGTTGTCTTTAGAGTCAGTGGCAATTTTGTTTTCGTAACTAGCTTTGGAGGATTTTATGAGGGATCTCAGCTTCTTACTGACGCTGACCAGGGAGTTCCTCCAGTCATGGGATTTTAGTCTTTTTTGCAAAAGTTTCTTTCTTCTGTTGTAGAGTTTGTTTATGGCAGAGAACCACCAGATTGGCTTCCTTTTTTTGGAGGATAGCATGCTGATTCTGTTAGGGATAGCACAATCCATGCACTCGTGCAAGTGCTTATAAAGTGCATTTGTGTAGGATTCAGCAGTTGTACCTCTATTGTCCGTATGCATGGGTGTCATGAAGTTTGCCACTTCTGTCTTAAGAAGTGTGAAGTTGGCTTTGGAGAAGTTTTTTACGGTGGTTTCCCAAATGGGGGGTGGGGCGGGATGTGGATGTCTAAAGTGATTAGCTTGTGGTCGGATCTGACCAATGAGGAATTGACCTCTGGTGTGGAACACCGGTCGCCCATGTTGGTAATGATCAGGTCTAGGATACTGCTGCCCCTGGTGGGGGTGTGAATAAGTTAATCCAAGGCATTGGAATTTATGAATTCCAGAAAACGTTGAGCAAAAGAGTTGGTACATAAGTAGTTTTCCCAGTTAATGGTGGGGTAGTTGAAATCGCCCATTATTAGGGTGTTGGTTTGTACCCTAATATTTTCCAGTGTATCAAGAAATGAGGAGTGGGAATCCTTGGGCATAGTGAGGGATCTGTAGCAAGCTACAATTTGGATTGCGGTCTTGCCCAGAGTTAGTTGCACTTAGATAATCTCGGATGCATTATGCTGTGCAACTAGCCTGGAGGTGTGGTTATCCTTAATGAATATGGACACATCTCCGCCTTTAGTGCTTTGGTCTGGGTTAGGTGGCCGAAAGGTGTGGTATGAATTATAGCCTGATAATGCAGGGGTGCTCTCTGGAGCTTTGAACCAGTCAGTAGTCCAGGATTGGATGGATATCTCTGCAGAGGGAGATGTTGGAGAACTGAATGGAACAGAGTCTGTATATGATCACATTTCTTATTTTGGTAGGCAGGATATGTGCTGTAGTGGTTATGAGATTAAGTATGAAGCAATTTCAATTTTAAGTAGTGTAAGGGACATATGTTAAATAGGCTTGGGAAGATATAAGAATAGCTCTTTGTTAGGTCAAAGTTGATAGTAGAGACTGATAGTTTGTATTTGAAAATAAATTGTAATTTAATAAAAACAAGTACTATGTGTAACGAGAGGGAGGCCTAAGGTAAAGTCGGAAAGAAGCAGCATGTTTTGTTTTGAAATGGACATAATACTGTAGATACTTATGCAGAGGATCACAACAGTCAGTAAAGTTGTGAGAGATGGCAACTACAATGAGTTATCAGGCAGGTTGAAGTAGAAGAGATGACAAGTAGAATATGTTTACTTACTGGTACAGTAAACTGTGTATGTTTATAGGATTAGTGAGGTATAACTGTTAATTGTCTTAATGAGATTTGGATGAGGGTACGAGGAAATGGTATAGTGGGAAGAGGAAGGGAAGTTTGAATGCAGATGAAGTGTGGATGGATGGCAATTGGGGGTAGGGTAGGGGAGTTGAGTGACCTGAGTGGAGCAAGGGGGAACAGAGAGGGATGCACTAGACCAAAAGTTTGTCATGAAGAAAAAAATTAGCAAGGTACTAATTTTGTAGTCTTTTAGCATCACTTGTACTTGTATAGCCTTACTGAAACTAATTTATCTATAAAGCTTTGCTAAGAAGGCAGTACAGTGAGTTACTTGTAAGGGGAACGAAAAAAAAATTGGCAGAACCATGGTATAGTCCACTAAAAACAGATTTATTATGTAAGCACTTTCATGCACATTATTCCATGCACTTCTTCAGACACCATATTCAGTACAAATACAGCATATATAATCAAACAATTAAACATAATTGGTAACAATTAGATCCCTGATGGGAAATTAAAAAAGAATGTAACTCCAAATACAAGCAAAAGTTGTATTTGTAAACCGGCAAATTGAGTCCTAAAAAGTAGATCATCGCCAACATATTAAAAAATATATATAATAAAAATCAAAATATATGTATATTGAAATAAATAACACATATCCAAAAACAAAACAATGTATATATATGTATATATATATATATATATATATATATATATATATATATATATATATATAAATACCAACAAACTAAGAAAAAAGTGTCCTATACACATTGGTATATACACCCTGTTTAAATCTCATAATGTTACAAATTAATATTAATATTAATAATCCAACGCCTTTAATTTAAGCAAACATTTGATAGAGCAAGCCTCGTTAATACCGGGGTAAACATAGGCATTTGTTTTCAACTGCCATAATAACTCTTGCTCCTCCAGTTTCAAGTGCCAAGGTCCTCCCCTAGAGTTTCTATGAACCTGTTGAACTACCATAAATTTGAATGTATGTGTATTGTGCTCCAATATGTGCTTTGCCAAAGCATTAGTATTGTTTGCCTTTGATATAGTGTAAATGTGCTCATAAATCCGCTGTTTAAAATGGCGTTCAGTTTTGCCAAAATAAAATGCAGAACAAGTTTGACATAGAGCAACATACACTACGCCCTGACTTTCACAATTAAATTTATCCTGAATACAGTATTTAATACCTTTGATGTAAAAAACATAATATAACAAGATATATTCAAACAGGCCATGTTTTTTACATTAAAGGTATTAAATATTGTATTCAGGATAAAATTAATTGTGAAAGCCAGGGCGTAGTGTATGTTGCTCGATGTCAAACTTGTTCCGCATTTTATTTGTATTAACGAGGCTTGCTCTATCAAATGTTTGCTTAAATTAAAGGCGTTGGATCATTAGTATTAATATTAATTTGTAACATTATGAGATTTAAACAGGGTGTATATAGCAATGTGTATAGGACACTTTTTTCTTGGTTTGTTGGTATTTATATATACATATACATTGTTTTGTTTATGGATATGTGTTATTTATTTCAATATGCATACATTTTGCTTTTTATTATATATATTTTTTAATGTGTTGGTGATGATCTACTTTTTAGGACTCAATTTGCCGGTTTACAAATACAACTTTTGCTTGTATTTGGAGTAACATTCTTTTTTAATTTCCCATCAGGGATCTAATTGTTACCAATTATGTTTAATTGTTTGATTATATATGCTGTATTTGTACTGAATATGGTGTCTGAAGAAGTGCACGGAATAATGTGCATGAAAGCGCTTACATAATAAATCTGGTTTTAGTGGACTATACCGTGGTTCTGCCAAAGTTTTTTTAGTTTCCTAGTTTTGGTTTGTTTTTTTAGTTTCTCTTACTTGTAAGGAGAGCAAACCATCCATCCATTCATCCATCTACAACTCCTTTTTCCCATTTTTGCACATGGGGTCAGGGTGTCGCTTCAACAGTAGCAATCATCTAAAGTCAAGGTCTTACACCACTGGCTGGCTAGCCCTGACATGGTAGTTCTCCCCACCACACATTTGCATGCTCATTCACACCTATGGCCAATTTAGAATTACCAGTCCACCTACTGCAAAGTCTTTGGAATGTATAAGGAAACCGGAGCAGCCCAAGGAAAATTACATGAACGCAGGGAGGACATGTAGACTTTGCACAGAAGGCACCCCAGCCAAGAATTGAACTGAGGAACCTCTTGCTGTCAGGTAACATCACTATCCACTGCGTAACTATGCCACCCTAAGGGGAGTAAACAATATGGGCAAACACGTGGCCACATTTGCAATATGCAATTTCAGTATAAATATTAGACACTAAAAAAAAACTACTCAAATAAAAGATTATACCTGGCACAGAGATAACAGAATAAAGGGAATTAGTTTAAGTTCTTGCTACTGTAGTATAGGGTTTATACTAAATTAAATGTTATCATGAAGTCATATTAGAGGTAATGATTTCTTATTAGTCAAATCTGTTTGAAATGCAATTAATACTTGTTTAAGTGTATGTTTACATTATTATAACAAACTTATTACAACTAAATCAATACTGACTAAATTATTATAACTAAATCAATTTTATTAACAATCCCCCAATAACATATCTATGCCAGTTAGAGATCACAGGAGTGCTAAGTGTGATATTACTGCAAATATATTTGTGAACAACTGCTATTAATCTAAGATTATTTAAAGTAACATGCATAAAAAGCAAACTGCACTACTCATCGATCCTTGGGTGAGGCAACCTTGCAGACCTAAACATTCAGCTACCTGCCTGTTTTTGTAGGGCAGAAGGCATTCATGACTGGAAGGACAGGAGAATGGCAACTGGTCAAGGAAGGACTGTTTTAGTAACTGGATGAGATGGGGGATTCTTTCACTAGAATGTAACATACGTTTATATTTAAAACAGCATATGACAAAGTAATATAAGTTTTTAAAATAATAAATGAATATACATGGAACAGGGTGATAGTAAATGAAGGGATAAAAAAAACTGAGATCGCAGAAAGGGCTGAAGCAAGGCTGTCCTATATATGGAGTATTATTTACTTTACTAGTGAATGCTGTGGTAGTTGAGAGCAGTATGGAAGTATGTAAAACAAGCTGGGAGATAGCACAAGGAGTAAAGGTACTCCAGCTTTTGGCCTGTGTTGATTATCTGGTGATGACCTTAGAGAATAAAGCACAGATGAAGGAAGGTATTTGGGTGCTGGCAGATATGTTAAGAAATGTTGGATTAAAGTAAAGTAAAGAAAAAAATAGGTTTTGGGTGTATTTTTCGCTAATATGGAGATAAGTGTGTTTGTTGGGAGGTTTGGGAAGCAGGAAGTAAGAATGAAAAAGTAGGAAGTGGTTTTAGAGGAAGTTAGAAGCAGTATTGCGATGTGGAAAGCTTTACAAAGGTACATATGATTCATATGTACATATTAGGGAAGTTAAGTTATGTGGGGGGAGTATCTGCTTTTCCAGCCTATAAAGAAAAAATTACAAGAGCTAGCATTTGGTGTTACAGGAGTTTCGAAGCTGAACTCAATCAGATGAGGGGTGTTGTATTAACAGAAAAGAGGGTGTGTTGGGGCTAATCAATCCAGTGTTTGTTTGTTTTTTTTTCTATTTTCTTTGCATCTTTAAATCTGTGGAACAAAGGGAAAGTGATATATAAGATGGAATGCTGTGGAATACGTATGAGACACAGTATTCAGACAGGAAAAAAGAAACCAGGAACTGTAAGAAATATACATTCTGCCCCTACTGTGATAATCACAAGGCTGATCTACGCCACATCTTCTGGATCTGCAAGTGCACCTATAAGCTATGGTGCTCACTTAGACTCCAACTAGAAAAAAATGAAAAAGCAACCTTATCTTGGAAACTAGCTCTCCTACACATCATCCCCGCTGGCCTGACTAAACTACAAACACATATATTAATAACACTAGTTTTGTTACTTAAATACAACATTACATTACATTGGAAGGATAGAGCACCACTCACCTGGGAGGGTTTCAGACAATTAGCTACTAAACACCTATTAGCTCACAAATATTTAACCTACACTCGGAAATCCCACACCCACTTTACAGAATCTTGGAAATCCCTTTTTGAACACATTCTAATTTGAAGTTGGTATATATAATTAAGGATGGACTTTTGGCATATGTGTAAATAAGTCTGACAAATTGCTGCTTCACAGGTAAACGCCCCTGCTCAGAGAAATATAAAAAATTTTGTAAAACAAAAAGTACTGAGCAGGAGTGAGAGTGAGAAAATAACAGAAGATAACAATCCAAGATGTAAAATCCACGTAGTTTATTGCAGACAAGAACAAACGGATAAGCGCTTTCACTGTATCAGCTTCTTCAGATCCTCTTCAGTGGATAACACTTTTAAGGGCTGATAGGGGACTGGGTTTAAATGAAAGGGCATCCATAAAACCTAGCCTAAGGCAGCGCAGGCATGTAAAGTGACTATTTGTAATTACTTATATGTGTATGATAGGAAAATACACAGGAGCAAAACAATGAAGGGGTACATAAAACTGTATCCCATGCACAAAGTCCACTTGTTGTTGAAATAATCCAATCTTCCAAACGAAAGGTTATAGATGAGTTTATTAATGCAGGTTAGCGCTTTCGCTTATTAAGCTTCTTCAGACCTTATACAAAAAACTGTATATCTAACAAGTTTATATACTTAAAGAGGCGCCAAAACCAAAAATCCAAAAATGCTCAGGTTATGTAGTTGCATTGTGGAATAACCATGGAAATGGTGCTGTGGCTTGATTTTAAAATAGAGTTCATTAGATGCTCATGACACATTATAATTAATGGGATGGGCGTGTTTTGGATTTTTGGTTTTGGCGCCTTTTTAAGTATATAAACTTGTTAGATATACAGTTTTTTGTATAAGGTCTGAAGAAGCTTAATAAGCGAAAGCGCTAACCTGCATTAATAAACTCATCTATAACCTTTCGTTTGGAAGATTGGATTATTTCAACAACAAGTGGACTTTGTGCATGGGATACAGTTTTATGTACCCCTTCATTGTTTTGCTCCTGTGTATTTTCCTATCACACTTTGTTATTGCTGTTTAAGGAGGAGCATTAACTTCGAGCGGAAGATATTTTTCACTTATATGTGTATGCCTACATTATGTCCTTATGTCTCAAAGTTTTTTATGTATTTATATATAACATTTTTTCATGTATTAGTTTATGTGTTTTTGAAAATCTTTTATATATTCTATGGAGTGTTTAAAGTCATTTTACGGATGTTTTAAGTTATTTTACGCATTTATATTCTTGTAGTGAGCTTTTTTCTGTTCTTTTTCTGTTCTTTGCAGTTTGCTATGCCTTTAAATAGAGGTTTGTGTTGGATCATCCTTCTTGATAGGTTAATTATTTAATTGTCTCAGTGTGCTTTTAATATATAACTAGTTTGTGTTAGGAGGTTTGTTTCATGGATCTGAAGAAGCTGATACAGTAAAAGCGCTTATCCGTTTGTTCTTGTCTGCAATAAACTACGTGGATTTTACATCTTGGATTGTTATCTTCTGTTATTTTCTCACTCTCACTCCTGCTCAGTACTTGGTTGTTTTACAAAAAATTTTTATATGTGTAAATAGTTTTCACTATTTTGCTTTTATGTTTTATTAATCAGCGATGTATTCACTGGTCATACTGCTACCTGTCAGTTATCATTGTTATGCTCACGGTATATGTTTTCATAAAAAAGAAATAAAAGATTTTGCACAAAAAAAAAAAGAAATAGACAAATATTTAAGTAAAATGAGATTATGGAGATGGAAGATAACAGTTCAAAGGATGGAAAGAAAATTCTGGTATGAAGCAGTAATGGAGAAAATTTATTACATTTGACTATGGGAACATTTGGTAGAGAGAGAAAAAACATGCTTATAAAAGACAGGTAGAAAGGGTTTAAAGAAGCGGATATGATTTTCTATAGAGGGTAATGTTTAGACTAATTGCCTGTAAAGAGAAGAATGATATATAGGCAGCAAAATAAAGACTCTTGTTATAATGCGGAAACAATGAAGCATAGTTTAATAGAGTGCAGAAGGATGAATATGTTTGGGGAAAAATTCAAGAACATATGTATGACTGTTTTCAGGAAATAAACATATACATGTTGTTATAGTGGGAGTATACAAATGTTAGAAAGATGCAAAAAGGAAAAAAAACAGGATCAGGTTATGATGGGGGCAATATGAAATGTATAACAATGTGGGTGTCAGGAATTATTGTATAATAAATTATAAGACTGTACACGTGTTAAGAACAACAAAGTTAAGTTTATGGAGAAATGGATGGCGAGGGTGAACTGTAAGAAAAGAGAGAGAGATGCTTATTTTGTTGGACGTTAAAATGTAACAAAAGTAAGCTATGTTAAACATGTGAATAATGTGAAATACCTGATCTGTAAATATAGGATATCTAAACACCGAATTATGATGTGATATAAATAAAACGCCCCTGCTCTTTTTAATATGTGCTGTTGGATCTTTTACATCTATTTGTGATACCACCAGCTGAACAGATGGGACCTTGGTTTGATGTCTCATCTGAAGGACATCACACTTAGAACAAGGCTGCAGTCCTAATGCACAGCAGTGTCAACGACTGAAAATTAATCCAGTCACATGAGGTGGGAATATAAACCACAGCACTCTAATCTCCCAGCAGCAAAGGCAAGTGTGCAACATGGTGAGCCACTAACACTGATCAGATGTACTCATGACAGTTATAAGATGACTGCCACAACAACTAAGAAGTTAGTATCAAAAATATGCATATCCTATGTACTAGATTTCTTTTTTAATACGGGCTAGCTATTAAATTATATCAGGTTGTTGAAAGCAGATACAGGTTGGTCTGCCTTATAAGTATTTGGAAGGTTTTGTCTGAAGTTTACAAAAGAATGGCATTTTGTAATGTTATACATGGCACCAGCCATAAATATTCAGGTTTATACCTGTATTAAAGTTTTGCTAGATTTTGCTCTTGGGGGTAACATGGAATTTTCCTTTTATGACTAAAACATCCTGTTTAAGGCTCCAAGTACAATGTACAATGGCAATGAAGTATGCTGTTTCTTTAAATAGCAGTAATGGATATTTATCTCAAATATAAAGGAATAATGTAATAAGAAAAAGCAATATAAACCAACTAAAAGTAATTTCAAATAACCTACCTAAAATACACATAGCAGGTTAGTTTTTTTTTTCATCTATATATTGTGTGTGTAACAATACTGATATTCAAAGAGTGTTTCCTGACTCTGATATCAGGCTACATTATCAATACAAAAATGGCATCCCTACACAGCTTGGCACAAAGGAAAGGCTTTACTTAAAGAAAGCATGATTAAAGCCCACCTTGTGAAATAAAAAGCATTTTATTATTTTTATTGTTTCATGTTTGTTAACTTGTGTTGAACTGATCTCAAAAGGACCTATTTCTGCCAAAGTTTAAGAACAGATTAAACACAGTTGGGGGGTATGGCAATTGAAGATTAAGGCTAAGAGCTGTTAAAAAGCTACTTCCTGACATGTGACAATACAACATAATTCCTAGTAAAACGTATAGTTGTGTAAATTAACTTACATTAACAGTAGATGGTCTAATATATCACTAAGCTAAGAGCCAAAATCCTTGGCTGGCCTGGATGCTTCTGGTTCTTTATTATTTATGTGAGTTACTTTACAATGGTTTGTTATACTCTTCTTCTTCTACATTCTTTCGGCTTTTTCCGGTTAGGGGTCACCACAGCGGAACTCCGGTCCGCTAATGATTGGCAGTAGATTTTTTTACGGGTGCTGAGGTGCCAGCTCGACGCCCAACCTTCAACTAAGGCATGCCCATTCTATGCATGTCTTTCGAATACCACTCGACTGCGGGGAGGGCATGCAGACTCCACACAGAAGGAGCTCCAGCCGAGAATCGAACGGGAGAACCTCTTGCTGTGAGGCAACAACGCTACCACTGAACCACCGCAGCTTGGTTTGTTATACTCTTCTATTAAGAAAAACTTGTCAGCCATTTCAGCTTGTTGGCCATAGATTTCCAACAATGCTCAAGTAAAACAATTTTGGAACGGGGTTTTACATATCCAGCCATCTAGGAAACAGGTGGTCCTCCCTGGGATCATAATTTTTTAGAAAAGCTTAGTTAGTCTCCACTCAAACCAGCTCATCAGGCTGATTTGAGGTTCTTAACACAGCAGACTGCTTTACTCATTGTTTTGACACATACTAGGATGGTAACTATCTCAGACACAAGTACTTACAGTGAGTTAACCCCACCCTATTTTTCACAAGGGTATTGTTTCTTTGAGAATAAATCCTCAAAATCTAAAAACTCAGAATGAGCAATATCTTCAGAAGTATAAGCCTCCCCTTCGGAAAGCTTCAGTTTCTGACTGGTAAATTCTGTCAGACTGAGAAGGAATTCCTTTTCTTTTCCTCCCCTGAAGACTGGCGAGGCATGGAAAAGGCAGCCATTAGTTCCTTAGCAAAAGACAGTAGATCAGAACTATCCAAAAAGACATATTGACAGTTTTCCTAGCTAACAACAGTGGACCCCAGTCTGGCAGGCCCCTCAGGCACACTGGTCAAAGCTTCCATAATCCCCTCCCAACTAAGTAAAAGACCTTCACCTGCCCCTTCCCCAGTCAGTGACAAAGGTGATTCACCCTCACCCACACAGGGATTTCTTACAGCTGCACAGGACCTGTATCCCCCGGTCTTTGATGGCTGAAAATGCTATGCCAAGAAGTCTGAGGGAAGAAGATTGGTGGTCTGAGGAACAACGATCAGCCACAGCAGAGTCACTCACCCACAGCTGAGGTGGTGAAGGACCCGTGAACCCCTTACAAGACTCCTTACAGAATATCTTCTACTTCTTGTGTGCTGGGAAAGGTAATACAGAGGACACTGGTTGCTGCTTCATAGGTAAGCCGAGAAGACAGACGCAAAACAGGATAGTATAGCCTTGAAGCATTGGTAAGCATTTAAGGGAAAGAAAGTACAGTTGTACAAGTAAACTTACTATTACAGTAGATATACAAATGAAAACTGCTGCAGTAGCTTTAGCTATATAGGTCATATCCTGTTAAGGATATAACAGCTGGCCAGCTTCCAAAGCTTAAGGGTACCTTCCACATGCCTAGACCATTCATCAGCTTGAGCAGAGCTGAAGAAAAAGATTGGTGTGGACACCAAGCCCTTCAGAGCTTTCATGGCAATAGACAAAGAGACAGAGCGAGAGAGAAACAGGCTTGATCCCTGAAAAGGTCAATGCTAGGAAAATAAACAAAGTCCTCACCTTGGCAATACAACATAAAAAAGGGGGTGTGGAGGGAGGAAGTGACTACTGAAGCAGTGATCATTCAAACATCTACTGTTATAGTAAGTTTACTTACACATCTGTACCATGTTCACCATCTGATCACTGTTGCAGTAGCCTTAGCTATATGGGTAGACTAACGTAGCTTACAATGACTGGTAGGAGGAAGGATGAGGGTCCCGGAGCCCTTAGAGAATGGATATAGAAAAGCACATTTTAGATATGGAAAAGGAATCTAGTTTGTTATAGTGCTTTGTAAATTTAAATACAGAAGACCAAGTTGCTGCTTCTAGAATACGTCAAAAAACAACCTTTCCAAAAAAAACATAGATGAAGCCAAGGTCCTGTTAGAGTGGGCCTTGACACAGCCTAGAATTGCCTTACTGTGTTGGGTATAACAAAAGGTAATACCATGAGACAACCATTTAGAGATGGCCTGTTTTGACACATGTTGTCATTTTATTTGTTCCCTTCATAAGAAGTGAAAGACTAATCAGAGTTACTGAAAGTTTTTGTTCTATCAAGATAATATCTGAGTTGTTTGTAGACATCCAGAATATGGAGAATCCTTTCTCCCTCATTTTTACATTCTGGAAAAAAGACAGGGAGATGGATAACTTAACACAAAGTAAACTGGGATGTCACTTTAGTCATAAAGAAAGGCTTAGTTCTTATGGAATCCCTGTCTTTGTGGAATATAAGGTAAGGCTGACCCATCATAAGAGGTTGAGACTCAGATACTCTTCTTGCAGACATCAAGAAAATTGTTTCCCATGTTAAGAACCTTAAATCAGCCTGATATGCCAGTTCAAATGGAGCAAGAATTAATTCTCCTCAAACAAAGTTAAGATCCCAAAGGAGGAACCACCTCTTTTCTAGGAGGCTTGGTATTTAATACCCCTTTCATGAACATTTTAACATGGAAATGCATTGAAATGGGAGAATCCAACGGCAGACATGCTGAAATGGCCAACAAATGAACTTTGACAAAGGAGTAAGAAAGGCCAAAGGATAACAACAAACACAAATATTGCAGAACCAGGTAAATACTAGCCAAAAGACAGTACTAGTTGTTATCTTGGTGCCAATAAGAATTTTTTTCATCTGCTTTTTTTTAATATAAGCTTTCGTAGTTGCAGAGTTTTTTGTCTCATTTAATACTAGCTCCATGTCTTCAAAAAATAGATCCCTAAATGGTATTACAATTCTATCATCCAAGCAGTTAGTTGTAGTTGTCTTGAGCTGGGATGTTCTGAGTGAGTGGGTCCAGTCTGTGAGGAAGCTTGCAGCAATTGCCCTAGGCCATTTCTAAAACAAGGGAGAACCATTGTTGCCTGAGCCAGAAGGGAGTAACCACGATGATCTTTGGAGAGTCCTACTGAATCTTCAGAATGGCACTAGATATCAGTAGAAAGGGGTGAAAAGCATACAGGCACATTTTTTTCCAAGGAAAAGGGAACACATCTGTTTTCCAGACCTTCATGCATGAATTTTGGCATCTGACTGCTGTGAACAGAGGCAACTAAGTCTACTGAGTCATCTCTGGGGTTAGAAAATCGAGATATATACAACTGAGTAACTTTTTACAACCCAGCTTGCTTTCTTAGAGGCAGCCAGTTGGCTACTGGATAAGTCATAGGCTGTAATAAATGCATCTTTCACTGCTGGGACAGCAGGAGGAAAGTACAGTTGTGTACACTTACCATAAATGTAGATGTTCGAGTGTATTCACTGTTGCAGTCATTACATTTGGGTTATCTGCTTGCAGGTAGCCCTCAGTCGGCCTGATTAGCAAAGTCTTGGGTCCTGCGTCGGTTGCTGTCTCTTCTTCCATGACATCCGGTTGCTGTCTCTTCTTCCATGACATCAGGTAGTCAGGGGTATAAAACATGCAGCCGACGCCATTATATCAGTTTTTCTTGTCCCAGATGTCAGGTGCCCCCATAATGGGAAGCAATTATATACAAGGTTACACCTCCAACAAAAAGCAAATACACCAGAAAGCTTAAATACAGAAAACAAGAAAAGAGGTATAGCCAATAGAACTCAGGGGGCTGTAGGGGGGGGGGGGGTAACCAGGACTGCAACAGTTAATACACTCGAACATCTACATTTATGGTAAGTGTTCACAACTGTACTATGTTCTTTGTGTTTCACTGTTGCGGTCATTACATTTGGGTAGATTCCCAACTCTAAGGAAGGGATGAGGCAATTAGCATTAGGACCAGCTATTAGGCCCTGCAAGACTGCATTGGCAAAACCAGCTCTGGATTTAGAAAAAAAATGGCAAGTGATAATGTTTGGTGAAGGAACTCCAGGTAGCAGTTTCTAGGATGTCCCTGGTAGAAACACCTCTGAGAAAGGCTGTTGAAGTAGATGCAGCCCTGGTGGAATGTGATCTTATTCCCTGTGGGGTAGGTTTTACATGGTGCTTATAGTACAAATTAATGCAATGGCCTATCCACTTAGAAATGGTTTGCTTTGAAATGGCCTTCCCCTCTGCCCCTGCAGCAAATGTAACTAGCAGCTGTTCAGTTTTCCTGAGAGGCTTAGTCCTGTCCAAATAAAATCTAAGTTGTATATGCATGTCCAAAGAGTGCAGTATTCGTTCTCATTTGTTCTGTGGATTAGAAAAGAAAGTTGGCAAATGAATGGACTAATTAAGGGCCACATTGGATACAACCTTGAGCATAAAGGAAGGATTGGTTCTGAGGGACACCCTGTCCACATGGAAGATGATGAAGGGCTTCACTGTCATGAGGGTCTGCAATTCAGACACTCTTCTTGCTGAAGTGTTGGCTAGAAGGAAGGCTGTTTTCCAAGAAAGGAATTTCAATGCTGCAGCTGGCTCAAAAGGAGGTAGAGTGAGCTTTTCCAATACAAAGTTAAGGTCCCAGGCTGGAGTAGGGGCTCTCCTGGGTGGTCTTAAATTTGTGGCCTCTCTGAGGAATTGTTTCAGCAGGGGGTGAGAGAAGAGGGGTGGCTCAGTATTATAATGTGCTGAAATGGCTGAGGCATGAATTTTAACAGAAGAGAAGGAAAGGCCCTTGTGAAGCATCTCTGTTAAGTATTGAAGAATATGTGGTAAGCTGGGCACTGTTGTGCCCATCCCCTGAGTTTGGCTCCAAGAACAGTATCTTTTCCACTTTTCAGCATAGGATTTTCTAGTACTAGGCCTCCTTGCTTCCAGAATGACATCCAGCACTTGCTTACTGAGGGATGGTATTGGGGAGCTCAGGTAATTAGCCAGGCTGCAAGGTTCAGGGTTTGAAGCTGGGGGTGCAAAATCCAGCCCTCCTGCTGGGACAGCAGGGAAGGGGTCTGAGGCAGGTGACATACTGCGCAAGAGGGGGTACCAGTGTTGGCGCGACCAGTCTGGTGCAATGAGTATTGTCCTTGGTTTGTCCTGTTTGATCTTTCATAGAACTTTCGAGAGGACAGGCAGAGGGGGAAAGGCATAAACTGAGAGGCTTTCCCAGGTGAAGGACAGGGCATCCACTTTCCAAGCTTGTCTGTGGGGAGTCCTTGTACAGAATTTGTCCAATTGGTAGTTCTGAGGGGAGGCAAACATGTCCATCTCTGGGCTCCCCCATTTGTTTCTCAGAATATTGAATATTTTTGGTTCCAGTTTCCACTCGTTTGGGTCCATGAGATTTCTGCTTACGTCGTCTACCAGCAAATTTAGCTTGCCTGGCAGGAATTGAGCTTGTAGGTGCACTTGGTAGCTCAAGGCTGTGTTCCACAGAGCCATGGCTAGTCTGCAAAGAGGGTATGAGTGGGTTCCCCCCTGCTTGTTTATGTACCACATAACAGTGGTGTTGTCTGTCTTTACCAATAATTGTCCTGGAAGAATGTGGTCCTTGAAGGCTGTCAGAGAATTCTGTACAGCTAACATTTCTTTTTGATTGATATGTAGGTGCATTTGACTCGGGTTCCATTTGCCCTGAATGCACTCCCCTGTCAAGTGAGCCCCCCATGCATAGTCTGATGCGTCTGTTGTTAGGGTTTGGGAGGCAGGGGATAGAGTGAATGGCAGTCCCTTGTTGTGGTAGCAGGCTTCTGCCCACCAAAGGAACTCTGTCTTTATACAAGGAATGATAGGAATCATTGACTCCAGGTCCTGAGAATGTTGACACCATAGGCTTTTTAGATACCATTGTAGTTTCCTCATATGCAGTCTTGCATATGGAATTAGTAGGATGCAAGAGGCCATGAACCCCAGGGCTTGCAGTATTTTCCTTGCAGATAGCTGGGTCTTTGTGGCCATTAGTTTGAAGTAGGCTGTCAAATAAACTTGTTTCTCTGGCATGAGGTATGCCATCTGGGAAATTGTGTTCAAGCTTGCTCCCAAGAATACAATTTGTTGGTAGGGTACTAGGTGAGATTTCTTTTTGTTTACGGTGTACCCCAGTGCGGTTAGCAGTTTCTTTACAAATGCCAGATGATTTAATAATATGTCCTGGCTTTCTGCTTGAATTGGACAATCATCCAGGTATGGGTATATTTGAATATTTCTTTGCCTGCAGAATGCAATGACTGGAGCTAGGCACTTTGTAAATACCCTGGGTGCAGTAGACAAGCCAAAGGGCGGTGCAGAGAACTGATAGTGCATGTAGCCTGCCCTGAAGTGTAGGTATTTTCTGCAAGATTCCCTTATTGGGATGTGCAGGTAAGCTTCTTTTAAGTCCAATGTTGCCAACCAGGCATTTTTGCCTAGCATGGGAAGCAGCTGATGCAGAGTTAGCATTTTGAATTTTGGGATAACCAAAAAGGTGTTTAGGATAGACAAGTCCAGTATAGGACGTCAGGAGTTGTATTTTCTGGGTACCAGGAAAAGTCTTGAGTAAAAACCTTGTCCCCATTCCTCTGCTGGGACAAGCTGAATAGCCCTGATACTTAGAAGAGAGAGAACCTGCTTATTGAGCCTCTGCCCACTGATTTGGGGGTAGGTCTGGCCAACTGTTTGGGGTTGGTAAGGTGTGGAAGTGGAATCTGTATCCTTGGGGAAACTATATTTAAAACCCATTTGTCTTGGGTAATGAGTTCCCAGTTTTTTGCATGCAGGACAATCTTTCCGCCTAAAGGAGCAGTCAGTTGAGCAGGGCTTGGAAGATTTAAGGTTAAGTCATTGAGACAGTTTACCATGGGGGGGGGGTGTCTTACTACTTCCAGCTTTGGAAGTGGGAGCCCCCCACTGCTTAGGTCTGTGAGTACCTTGAGACTATGGCCTAGGTGGTCTGCTGTTCCTGGGTTTGGACTGAGAAGGCCTGAAGAGACAGGAAAGGACCAATTTTTAGAAGGCCAATGCCTACTAAATCTGGGAGACTGTACTTGCAGGAAATCTTTAACAGTTTGCATAGATTTAGCTTTTTCCTCCATCTTTTTAAGTACTTCTTCTGCTGTGTTGCCAAACAGACGGTCTTGGTTTAAGGGAGCATCCAGTAATTTAGCTTTAACATGATCTGGCAATGTTTGCTCCTTAAGCCAAGCATGCCTTCTAAGAACAGACCCAGTGACAGCAGCCCTGCAATATGCCTGTAAGGAGTCAAAACCACATTGCAACGTATGTTTACTAACTTGTTCAGCAGACTGCATTAAATCCTATAATTCTTTATTTTCAGCACAGTCAGGAATCAACATTATTTTCTGTTTAAGTAATCCAATAATATGCTGCTGATACTTTAACATATGAAACTAGCAGTTTAATGCCCTAATGGCCAAAGTAGCAGAAGTGTATACCTTCTTACCCCATCTGTCCAGGGCCCCTGGAATCTCTATCAGAGGGGGTAGGGTTTTTGGCAGTAGTAGCCTTAATGCCTTTGGGTCCTTATGAAATGGTTTTTGGGTCCGCAGCAGGATTCTTAAAGAGGAACTTGTGAGAGTCAGGCACTCTGTAATACCTGTTAGGTTTCCTGGGAGCTGGAGGTAAAGTGTCTGGGGTCAAGCTAGATTCCAAGAAGGCATCATCTACAATGTCCAGTACAGGAGGGACAGCTAAATGCCTACGTTAAGGTAGGAGTAAGAATTCCCTAAGCCTCTTTTTGGAGTCAGAGAAATCCTGGCTTTCCCAGTGGAAATGCTCCCTAAGAGTGTGCAAAGTTTCACCAAAAGAAAAATCTTCTGGAGGGGAAGCAGAGGGTATGGAGTGCCCTACATCAGAATCCTCATAGGTATATAAGGGCAAATCCAAAGGTCATCAGAAGAAACAGAAATCTCAGAATCCTGATCAGAAGAATCAGAAGGAAAATCAGTTCTAGGTCTCTTAGAGGGAGAAGGCTGGCTTCCCCTAATTAGAGTAAGAAGGTTGTCAGCCATTCTTATCATTTGTTTTTTGGGATATGGGCCTTACCATGCAGTTTGGATGTTGGTTTTCTAGGTGTGGATCAAGTTTTAGGCCTTGAAGAAGATGGCGTCGGTTTGATATGCAAGTCAGTAGGCCTGAATACACCCTCAGTAGCCGGTGCCAGCACAGTGGCTCCGGACCCATCCAAGGTAAAGGCATCCACAGGTTCCATAGTCGAAGAAGCATCTCGCAGCATAACAGACTCTGAATGGGTCTCAGTAAAGGCCTGCGAATCTGAAGTAGCGGGTATCAGGGGCTGTGAAAGCGCCTCACTGAGTACCGGCGAACTGGCGACTAGCTTAACGAAAGCGTCGTCGACAGCTTTGGACCTATGCAGTCTGTCTCTGTCTTTATCTTTACGTTTTTTGGAATGTCGATAGTCAGATGGCTTAACTAAGCCATTTCTGGATAATTAAACCAAGTACCAAAATAGTTTGATGCAAAAATTAACCAACGATGAATAGTTCCAAGGATTGAATAAGTCACAAAACTAACAGTGGGGGACATCGTGGTCTGGGCCTAAGCAAAGAATGCAGTACGAATGAAAATCTTTATGAGGTATTTGCTTTCCACAAGTAATACAATTGTTAACTTTTACTGACATCAGTTTAGAGCAAGAAAAAGGATCCCCAGTGGGTACTTAGCTTTTTTGAAGACTTTGGTTCTGAAACTCGAAAATGAAAATTTCAGGAGTCAAGTCAACCGGCACTTACGAACTGCTTCTGCTTCGAGCATCTCACGGCAAGAAAGACTGATGTAATGGCGTCAGCTGCATGCTTTATACCCCTGACTACCTGACAACATGGAAGAAGAGACAGCAACCGACGCAGGACCCAAGACTTTGTTAATCAGGCCAACTGAAGGCTACCTGCAAGCAGATAACCCAAATGTAATGACTGCAACAGTGAAACACGAAGAACATCTGGTGCAGGTTCAAGAAATATTTCTTTAATGATAGTGGAAGATCATTATGTTCCCCATCCTTCCAAGTGACTGATAGAATAGATACTCTCCTCAAAATCAAAATCACAGACCTGAGGATAGAAAAGAAGTAGTTGTCCCCTCACAATCATTTTACTTCCTGTTCAGTGTCCTGAACATCCTCAGAGAGTGATGAATTCCTTTTTCTCCTAACATAAAAAAAACAGAATTGGAAGGGCAAAAACCCTGAACTAAACTCTGAGCTAAGTAAAAAAAAAATAATTCATGTGGAGGTGAAAACAAATGTTTAACCTTTTGCTTCTTTTTGACAGGCATTTCTGAAGAAGCAGATCTACTTTTGACAAGCTAAATTTCCCTAGGGACAGGCATTCTAGTCTGGCTAGGCAGAGAGATATGGCCTGCTCCTTCCTCCAAGACCAACAAGAGTGGTTCTGCCTTGCCTGCCAAGGGCACTTCAACAGCTACAGAGGATGTTTCTCATCCCTGGTCCATGGTGGTCATTAAGGACTACACCAGTGTGAGCAAAGAAAAAGATGAATGGTCTGGTAAACTAGAAATGGCCAGATCAGAGTCATCTATCTGTGGCTGTGGCAATTGAGAAGCCTGCTGAAGTGGCAAAGGATGCTTAGAAATTGGTTTTCTTTTTGGTAGCTTTAAGACAGAAGAACAAAGAAACCAGTAGGATGTTCCATGGTGAAGCTGAAAAAGATGCCTGAATCCCAGGGAAGTCTAGCAGCATTTGTCAGTGAAACAGGAAAGTACTAAAATAATTGTTTTTTTTTCCACCTCAAAACACAGGGAAAAGCACTTTAAATACTTATCCCAGCCACAAAAACTAACGAAACAGAACTTTTAGCAAGGAGAAAAACAGTTTTAAGTTTGTTTTAACAACCTTTTTCATCAAAAGTAAAAAAGTAGCATTCCTGTTGAAAAGTTACTAAAAGTCACATGATAGTCCATAAAAACACTTTTTCCTAGCTTAACATGAATCACTTCACAGAAAAAGCACACTTTCTATCATAAAAAATTGATTTTTTTCCCTTAAAGAGAATTGTATCTGTACAGCAATGAAAAATTGTTAGCCAACCATCACTTTTGAAAAGCCCATAAGAAGAGCACTCTTCAAAAACAGGAAAGCTCTGGTGGGCTTGGTCCAAACTACTCTTTTTTTTCTTCAGCTTTGCTTGAGATGATTAACTGTTTGGGAGCATGGAAGCTGCCCTTAAGATTTGGAAGCTGGCCAGCAGTTATACGCTTAATAGACAAAAGCCATATAGCTAAGCATACTGCAGCAGTGATCAAGTGATGAACAGTTAGGGGTTCTCAGGTAAGAATTTCACCGATAGTATCTGCCCCCAAGCACAATATCCTTCCCCAAACACTCGCAACATACTATAGGTCTTAGTCTAAAATATAGTGATATAAGTGAGACAAATAGTCAAAATATAAGACACAGATGAGAAATATAAATAAATATGTACTTATAAGCAGATCTGAACTCCAGTACATAACTAGGGTGAGACAAAAAGGGTTACTGCCCTGGTTGCAAGCTGTCAATGGACAAAACCCGAAGCAGAAAATGTCAGTCTTAACTGCCCATCTGAAGCAAATACCACAGAACCGCAAATCAGTTTAGCTGTGAAGCTGGGTCAGAAGTACACTTGTGCTTACCGGTAATGACTAATCACTGTCAAACTGCAAACAAGTGGATTTAGTAGATCAGATTGATTAGACTGTAGTTGTAATACTTTACAGTTTTCCTTCGTTTGTTTGCTTGTTTTTTTTTTTTTTTTCAACTTCTAATCCAGGACAACAAATAATCTAACTACGTGTCCAGTGAAATCAGATGTCACTTACTTACGTGTAACACTAAGAAATAAGTACTTTGTCAGGTTAGACCCCAAAATAGTAAAATTAAATTTTATCAGGTTGGTTGAAGCAGATACAAGTTGGTCTGCCTTGTAAGTATTTTAGTTTTTTCTGAAGTCTACACACGAATGGCACTTTCTAATGTCATTAGGGAGGGTGCCCAAGAATTTGGGGTGCAGAACCGAGAATGCATGGTAAGAGCAGATTACGCTATTTGTGGGTCTATGAAGTATCCTTAAATTGGTATCAAAGGAACGCATTTGGTGTGGAGAATTTTTAGCTGATAATCTATGGGCAAGAGTATGTAAAGAAGATATTATACAAGGTTTTGTGAATGAGTGAAAGTAGTAATAAATCAGCTCATTCTACAACAGGCATCAAGAGTGAGATATGATGTTTAGTTTGGGTCTATATTAGAAGCCCGAAGATCCGGTTGAGCAAATCGGAATTGAGCGACACATATAGCATGAAGTACAGTAACAGCAAACGTCCAAAACCACAAAACACAAAATGTTGAACTGTCATGGTTGGCCCATCTGTGGTATAGCTCGTAAGGTAAGTGTGCGATAGTTACGGACCTTAGGGTTAGGGTGCGGGTTAAGGTAAGTGCATAGGTAGATAACGTATGTAAGGTTTAGTGTTGGGTTAGAAGTAGGGTTTTGTTAAGTGTATGTGTGTGAATTATTTGTTTTGTTTGTGTATATGTCTGTAGGGTAAGTGTGCGATAGTTACGGACCTTAGGGTTAGGGTGCGGGTTAAGGTAAGTGCATAGATAGTAATGTATGTAAGGTTTAGTGTAGGGTTAGAAGCAGGGTTTGGTTAGTGTATGTATGTGTTTTATTTATTATGTTTGGGTATGTAGTATGTAGCACGCTGTGGTGTTGGCCGACTATGAGGATTCAAGATTTTAAATTTCGCGGTTTAGGGGGTTTGGCGTATTTGCAGTTTGGGCTATGTGTGTCGGTGTTGTGGTATTTGCTCAAATGGGTTTCCTAATATAGACCAGTTTAGTTCAGGGGAAAATGAGAAAAAGAAACAAATCCTATTGGATAATGTTTGGAAGTCCATAGGATTTTACTTTGACGCAAAGGCTACGAGACTGAAACCTTACTTTAATTATGGCTTCAAGATATTTTTCTAATTGCTGCTCTCCCTTCATAGGTTAGGAAATGGGAGGTTATGATTCAGCTACACAAAGGGGAATTAATTTCTGCATCTTATTCAGTTCCCCCTTGTAGTTATAGCCATATATTTATTGTACTTTACAACGTGGAAAAAGCAATGGTATTACCTGGTGTAGCCCCCCCCCCCCAAATTATCTAATTTTTCTGACTGCAATTATATTCACAGTGATCTAAACAATATGCCTTTTAGGGGGCAGTAGTCACCCAATTGCAAAAGTGTGTCATACAGTAGATAGGTCTCTTTTAAGCAGTTAATTCGGACATACAATGCTGTGTTTATATAGTGGCATCTAAGGCTAGAGATGGATAAAAAGACAAAACCTGAAGCGGAAAATGTTCTTTAGATTTTCACAGATAATGAAGATGTTAAAGCAAAATCTATCCTACATTTCCAACACCTTGCAGTCAAATGGTGCACTATATGAAGGGACCAGTTTCACAATAACAGATGAGATGTAGACTGATTTTTTGATAGATAATCAGCCTGGAGCTCATCTGGCCTGTCACAGTGCATAAAATATCTGCAGCATGACTGTACTGCTTCTACTGTGCTTAACACGCAATTAATATAGCTTTTAAACATAAACATACCTAAATGTCTCTGAAGAAACACATGACCTGACTGAACTGCATTTTAAATAAATCAGGACTGGCATAAAGCACTTGCTCTGGCATTTTCAGAAAGTTATGGAATATATTGAAAAATCAAAGTGCTCACAAAGCCATACTCTGATGCAGTCACACTGAGAAGTACAAAAATGCTCATCAGTGTTGGCTGAAATATCACTTACCTATATATTTTTGCATACTGTACAATACAATGGTATGTTATAATCATTATAATTAGGATTACAACAATTAAATTTTAATACTTTAATTTTTTAACTTTGCCATTGCACTTGTTTCTGGATGGAAAAATATGAACCTATCAAGAGCAGGAATATCTGTTTTATCCTGTTTAATAATTTTAAGCTATCAGGATCCTGAGACCAGTTTCAACAAGACATTAAAAATCTTTTTTTTTGTAGAGAATTATCATATGATCTGTTTAATAACTATAATTATAATAAAAATAATATCCATTTGATAACTAGGTAGGTCCACTGGACATAAAATTCCTTTTCAGGGGTGATCTGAGAAAATGAGTTATGAAATTCAAATTGCATGCTTAGTGGATAGAAAAAGTAAGAAAACTATGGAAAGCAGGTAAATGTGCATAAAAGAAAAGCTTCTATTCAAAATCTTAAACATATATAATCCTTAAGAAACAATTAGAATCCATGTTCACGTGCTTTGTTTCTGTGCATATAATTTTCTAAAACAACAATGCAAATAGTGCAACATATCACAAAATTGGGTGCATTTACAAGATTAAGGACTATACTAAATATTGATACAAAATATAAGTAAGGATTCATAAAAATGAGAAATAGCACTCAGCTTTCATTCTCTATGCTTTCGCATAAAGTTTTTCAATAGAGCACAGCATGCAGATAGGACATTGTGCAATCCAGAGAAAACAAAGGTCGCTGAAGACAAAATGAAAAACACAGCTATTGCTCACATTAAATGGATAAAAGAAGATGTAGCAGTGCTCTGTACAGGCTATGTGACAATGTGTGACTGCGTCGATGTAGTGTGTTTACACATTGGTGCTACAAAAGGTATACAAAGTGGAAGCAGGGAAGGCAAATGACAGAGATCAACATGCACATAACAGCAACATGCATGCCATGTAGTTAACTATCAAAACAGTTATCTGATACCAGTAATGGACACAGTTGTAGACCTACAGACACATACCCAGACACGGTGTATACCTTATCAAGTGGCACATATTAAAATCACATGAGTCAGTGGTTCAGAAGCCAGCATACACCAATATAATTAAACAGCATGCAATGCTCAAACAGTATATGGTAACAAAACAGCAAAGGAAGATAATAAATGCACATGTATAGCATTCTGGGAACCACCATGCAAGCAAGCAGAATTAGTAAAACAAAATGGAAAACAGGAAGATGTATCCAGCTTCAGTGGAAAAAAACTGACAGGCAATTGCACTTTGATATATAAAAGTGTCACAGAATGGTAAACAAATAGATAACACTCACAGGCATGAAAATTATACCCACAAATGTACAGTTAGAAGAATTTACAGCATAAGTGAATATACAATACAGCAGAACTATGGAAGGACATAATGCCAAGGCATGTGCCACAGATCTACAATATATACACAAAATGAAAAGGTAGTATGTTGTTGTTGTGTCTTTTGGCTTTTCCCAGTTAGGGGTCGCCACAGAGGAACTCCGGTCCGCTAATAATTGGCAGCAGATTTTTACGTGCCGAGTTGCCAGCTCTGATGCACAACCTTCAATGAAGGTATGCCCATTCACGCATGTCTCCACACAGAAGACGCTCTAGCTGAGAATCGAACAGGACATCTTACTGTGAGGCGACAACGCTACCGCAGCACCACCACCGCAGCGTTCACAAAATGAAATGAAAGGGTAGTATGCATATCCAAAACAGTCTGGTCCAAAGCCTCACGTAACTAGAGGCACAGTAAGCACAAAGGCAAAAGCTTCCATGAAGGGGTGTGTAGTAAGTGCAGATAAAAACCCAGGAGAGAGTAATAATACACATGCATAAAGAGACTCACCTGTGGGCTCAGCTACTCAAATTGATAATGAGTAGCGCAACACTGTGACAAAACTAGACATACAAGTCCTATCACCTACAGTAAGATCTGTAGCACCCATTTGTATGCCTTGCACACACTGTCATCTTGTTACGAGTTTGGCTGCAAGCCAGAACGCTATTTATTTGCATTTCTCTTTAAAAGAGTGATAAGTCTGAGGGATCTAAAGTCCACTGCCACATTAAGGTTACACTGCTCTCTCTGGAATAAATACCCCAAAAGCCTGCACAATTTGACTGGTATGACTAACTGGGTGATGTCATGAACCATACCCTAGAGCCCAAGTGTTGCTAGAGCACCTTCAGAATTTGAAGAAGGACTAGCTACATGGGGACCAGTGAAAACATAACAGAGGATATCACAGCACCATGCAGACAGCTAATTTGAATGAAATGCAAGCTGCATGATCCTAATTATCTTTTTAAATTCATCAAATAGTGGAGTCCAATTTTTTAAAATTATTTAAAATATTATGTTTTACTTTGGATTAAGTGTCGAATGAACGGCAAGTGCTCGAAAGAGATTTGTAAAATTCTTCACAAACATAATTTGCAGCAGTTCAATATTGACAGTTTTATGATTTTACGATATTTTTTGTACCTGGCTTCCGTTAGTTCCCTTTAGTAACAGATATGTAATAATATCTAATAAGGAGTTTTCAACTATGAAAGGATGTATTACATACTGTAACTTAGTGTCAGTGAAATCTGCTCCATTGCTCAACCAATATGGTGGCACTGTCTTCATGGGTTTTGTCATATGAAAAATATAACGACAATATTTAGCATACAGGTATAGGCATCCTCTTTATGAAGAGAGTAACATAACAATAATAACAGTGTTCTGTACAGACTACGTGACAACATGTGACTACCCTGAAGTAGTGCTTCTCCACATGGGTATTTTCTCTAAAACAATCTCCCCCAGTAACAGAACCCTGACAAAAATGACACTGAATGGCCACCAGTTACATACACACACATATAAACACACACACTGTCAATATTTGGAAATATTATAGAACCAAATGCATCCCACACCAAACTCCAAAAGAAAGCTACTGCATTCAAGGCAGCATTCAGTGTAGTACATGAATGTACAGGTAACATTAAACTTGTACAAAGCAAAGCAGCATAAATTCTACCATCTTAGGTTCATATGTAAGTACTAGGCAATCAGTCTGCAGACTACTACAAGCCTAGCCATAGCCCCCATTCAAAAGTTCCCTCCAGCATCAAGTAGAGCAAAACAAGACAGACCAAGGGAGAGTTTGAGGGTGCAAATCCAATTATCTTGGTTTACCTTAAAGATGGTAAGGGTGCAACTCTGCTTGTCATATAGCGGAAGTTTTTTCCACAGATGAGGGATAAGTTGGGGTATGAATATACTACACCAGCACATCTTTATTTACCTGTCAATGAAGGTTTAGTTCCTTTAACTGGGTATCTGAGGTACCATTAGATCTGTGAAGGAATAGGAGATCAAAGAGGGTTGGATCTCTCATGGATGGAAAAGCTAGATGCAGATCTCCATGGAGGAGACTCTAAGAGAATAAGCAGAGAAAGATGCCTGCCTGTCTGTCCTGTTAACTAAGATGTCTGAGGACACTGATATTTTTAGTTAGAGCGTCTGAGGTCTCTCAAGTTGACTGATATGCTTAGAAAATATGTGTACCAAAGGTGAATTACATTCAATAAAGGGTCTGATCAGATGCAAATAAAGGGGAATTAAGACTGCTTTGGATCTGGTGGAAAAGTTTTTTGAAATTTAATGACCCAGATAGAAGGCTTCCAAACTACTGTGGAGACATAGTGATCAAACAATAAGGAAAGATCAATAACCGTGCCTAGATCCTTTAAAATGTTGCCTGATTGGAGGTGGTTGACACATATGGCATGTGAAAATATTTTGTTAACCAAAATGAACTGTGTTACATTTTTTCATATTTAATTTAAGGTCATTGTCTTTGCATGAATGGTTAACATAGTCAAACCCATGTTGGAGCAATGATGAGTCAATGGCAACTTAAATAACAGCATCTACTTTACAGTCATCTACAAATTTAGGTAACCAAAGGCCTAAAGTGTCGACCAGAAGGTAGGTAGAATAGATAATGAATAGGGGTGGGCTCAACACTGAGCCCTGTGTTACACCAGTAGTAACTATTTTTGCTTTTGAAGTGGCATCTGGGTTTATAACCACATGGTTTCTGTCAGACAACCAACTATCTATCCACTGCGCAACATAAGGATAAGGATCAACATAAGGATTTATATTCAGATTTATATGTCTATCAAAAATGCCTGCATGGGAAAAAGTGTCAAAGGCCTTTGCCATATCCAGATACTCTGTATATACTGCATAACCATTATCTACTGCTTGGATTAATTTTTCAATAAAAATGAATGAGGTCAAAGAGTCAGGATCTTCCTTCGTCAACACTGAATTGATGAGGGCCCAGGATTAATATATTTTCAATATCCAGATTAGTGGCGTCTAAGATAATATGGTCCATAGCTTTACAGTGAGACTAATAGGTGTATAGTGGGTCTGTGGTTGGACCACCCTTTTGTAATGGCATTACAATTGCTTTTTTTCAGGCATCAGGAATATAACCAGTGGACATGCTTAGTTTTAAGAGGTTAAGTAGGGGTTCAGTTAGGCTGTATTTGGCACTGACAATCAGTCAGCAAGGTGTATTATTAGGATCCATTAATTTAGGTGGCCTTAGCCTTTAACAAGGATAATATAACTTGTTCAATAGTAATTAAATGGAGTGGTTAGGATTGTGGAAACAGTGGAATAGCTACAACTATGGGGGGAGTCCTTAGGGTCAGAGTGTGCACTATTATTGTGGACCAACTCTGAACATTGTTTAGGTGTTAGTTCTTAACTTCCTAACACAGTTTGCAGCTATTTTTGGTTTTAGACGGTATTTTAACTTCATACTTGGCTTTAAGCTTCCTAATGTTCCCTTAAGCTCTTTAATAGTTTGCTTAACTGTGCTCTTAAGATAGGTGAAATTAGACCTCTTATAAGCATTAAGCAATTTCTTTCTTTTGTTATACAATTTATTTACACAGCTAATCCAACGTAGTAGTTTGTTTTTAAATTTCTCACCATATTTGGTACAAAAAAGGGGCTAGCTTATCAACATAGCTATTTAAGTGGTAGAAGAAGTCAGAGGCATAGGAAGTAGCTTTAGCAATGGGATCCATCAGTGGAGGATTACAGCAGGATTTGTTTAGGTCATCAAGTAAGTGAAAAAAGTTTCCTGTAAGTCTCTAAATATGGAGGTATTTCACAAGGAGAAGTACCACCAATTTTAAAGGAAAGAGTCACTAATTTATGGTATGATTTAACAAGGCAGAATGATACATATGAATATGCGGAAGAAGAAGTCGAATTTGTGAATACTAAATCAAGGATATTGCACCCCTTATACATGATAAACACTATACTCAGGAAAAGGGGAAGTGCTTTCATTGTCATAAACCATGTCTTTAACCATACATATATGAATGTGTTCAAGTTGCAGGACAACCTCAAGTTTGAACAATTTTTTTAAGACTGCTGGCACTGAGTAGAGACACATTAATATGTTCCGTATCAGAGTTTACTAGGTTGGAATGTTCGTCAGATGGACTCGGCCTAAGAATAGCACTATGTGGGTAGCAAAAGCTTTAGCCAGAATGTGAAAGCTTTGAAATGAGAGGTGTTAACTATCCTTAGCAAAGCTAGAACATTTCTCAGCCATCTCATCCCAAGCTGACATACTGAATTTTCTACAATGACTCCAGCTACTTAGCCAAATTTTTCATCCCTGAATCTTAGCATCATTCTGGGTGATGGCAAAATACCACTCAAGACTAGTGTCTCAGATGCACGCATAGCAAGATAATGAAAGCCTTCTTCAAGTGCCTCCATGTAGATGCCAAAGGTAATTCACCCCCATGTGCACCATGATCAGGTCATAATTGTATGTGTCAGATTGGAAGGATATAGAAGCCCTTGTGATGTCCACGATCCGGGTTCAAGAAAGACAGCTGTCATCCTATTCTTATCTGGCCAGGTGAGTGTGGTGTCCACATGCTTCACAATACAGTTACCTATAACCAAAACATTAATATGGTTAGATGCAATGGGCTGCAAGGGTTTGGATTCTCCCCCTTTTTGACTCTTACAGGTATGTGTACCAACTGTAGGTGTGAAGGGTAAAGGTGGGTGTGCTGCAGTACTAGCAGCAGCCACTGCCTGCTATGCCCTTTTTTTATTTTAAAAGAACACTGCGGTGGTAGTGCTGTGGTAGCGTTGTCGCCTCACAGTAAGAAGTTGTCCTGTTCGATTCTCAGCTAGAGCGTCTTCTGTGTGGAGACATGCGTGAATGGGCGTACCTTCATTGAAGGTTGTGAGTCAGGGCTGGTAACTCGGCACGTAAAAATCTACTGCCAATCATTAGCAGAACGGAGTTCCGCTGTGGTGACCCCTAACCAGGAAAAGCTGAAAGACACAACAACCTGGCAACCGAATACTCAGGCCTAAATATACATGCATGGTGGGGGGTGAGTCACACAGATCCTAAACAGCCACAATCACAAAACAGCCATATCAAATTCAAAACTGAATGCCACCATATGAACAGACCCCTGAAATAACTATGAATGTTCTGGATATGACAGAGTAACAAGCCATATATTTACTGCCATCTAGCTATGTGTAACACTGTCAGAAGTACTGCACAAAGCCCAGCAGCCTAAAACACATTTTCCCTATGATATACAATAATTATACACTTCTCACCACCAAATACTTGTACCTAGCCTGTTCTATCTGTCAGAAAGACACAGAGAGGTTGACATATAAAACAGTCATAACCAATTTCAGTGCACAATTCAGCATTAGTTGTATAGTGTTAATATATCTACAACATGTTCCAGGACATAGGTTCATAGGTTGGTACTAAGCTATCGGCCCTAAGGCCTATGCAAGCCTAGCCATAACAATTCCCTGGATATTTCTTCCCACAATATTTACTTCTCTGGGCCCCTGTCTAGCAGGGCGACTGACATGATCCCCGGGGTGAATTTCCTATCTCCCATCCAATCATCAAGGTTCCTTTTCAAGAGGGCCAATGAGGCGCTCTGCTTGACATGTATGGGCAGTCTATTCCAGAGTATGGGGAGTCTCTGGGTCAGGAACCTATCCCTCCAGCATATTTTGTTCATTGTGATGATAAGGTCTAGATCCCTGGAGCGTGTGGCTCTGAGGAATTGGGATTTCTTTAAGTGGAGCATGTCCAACAGCTCAGGGTTTAACATGGCCTTGTATGTTAAGCAGAGATCACCTCTTGAGTAGACGATATGCCACAGAGTATAGCTGGAGTTTTTTTTAGATGGTCAGCATATGGCATCTGCTTTAGGCCTATTATAAAACCACAAAAAGAAGAAGAAGTGACCAGGAAATCTTCACCGTTTATTAAAACAGAAATCTTCCAATCACTGCTCTAGCGCCTCGGCTTATACAAGCCTTTAACAGAGTATAACTTATTCCAAAACCATTTCATTAAATACTTTTTACCAAGAATCAATTAATCAATTAGCCTCAATTACTTAATTTATAAAATATTTAAAGCAGTATTTTTTTAAAAAAAACAAGTTCATAAAAAACATCTCCAATTACATTCTTGACTGAGTCCTGCTGGACTTAAAGTATTATATTTTAAAATAAATGTAGATTCTTTTTCCCTTAACTTTTTTTTTAATATCTATTGTACTAGAATTTATCTTTTCAATACATTCTAAAATAGTTACTTGTAATCCACCAAAATCTCCCCCATGTTTTTCAAGAAACTGCAATGCAACTGGGTTAAAATGACTGCCCTTTTTAATATGACGTATTTTAATATTACTCATGTGTCTACTTATCTTTTGGGTTTGAGGATTGCTTTGTCACCTCTACCCTCAACTGTGTAGGACAATGGGAACAATACCACTGCAGTTCATTTATAAATTCTAGATATTCCCAAGCCACTGTGTCTCATGACCATTCTTATCTTGTTAGTATCCAAATTTAGAAGCACCATCTTTCTCCAAGAAGGCAATACCAGTCAAACCTGTACATTTTTGGATACCCATTTAGTTCATGTTTAAAAGAAGATAGCGAGTTGTGCTGCTTAACATGCAGGGGAGATTTACTCTAGAGGCTTAGCCTTATTTTTTTGATCATTTTATACTTATTTGATGAAGAAGCTTCAGGTCCTGGATCTAGTATTTGTGGAGATCCTGGACTTGTAGAGAATGAGGAGGTCCAGGGCAATCAGGTCTCTAATGGTGTGGTGAGATAGAGCTCTCCCCTCAAAAGTCTATAAAACACTGAATAAAGGGATAGAACTTCCAGACTCTTGGTAGCATAAGGACTTTAGGCCTATGATCTTTCTGGTTAGGAATCTTCGGGGTCTTTCCATTTCTTTGATATGTTTAGTGAAATGCATCCCAAAGTGGACAATGTATTCGATTACTGACTTCATTAATGGTGAGTATAAAGTTCAGTTACCTTTTTAGACCTTGATGATATTCCTTTGGCAACTGGCAGGGCTAAACAAAGGGATTTCTCGACAGTCGTTGTGTTATGATGGTTAAAAGAAAGGGAGCCATCAACCCAAGTATCTAGGTCCCCATCCCTAACAACATTTTTGTTTTGTAGAGGTATGTTGTCTAGATAATATAAGAAAAGGAGGGGTTGTCTACCAAAAGTGATGATATTACAAGTCTCAGCATTAAGTGTGAGTACATTTTAGTACACCAAAACTTTAAAAGAGTGTCATTCTGTCCGAAGTGACAATGCTACCAATTCTGAGGAATGCTTATTATTATTACAGTCAGGTACAGGCTAAAGTTCTCCGAGGAATCTTACTGTCCATGTGCTGTACAGCTCTGTCATCAAAGAACTACTCATAATGTGGGCCCAAACACTGATGAGAATAAGGGTCTCCCTCTTAAGACACACACATGCTCTAGGTGTACCATCAAGGCATGCTGAACACACACTCATCAAGCTCAAATGGTAGCAATAGGCCACAATAGTTAAGCAAGTTCAAAAAATGCTAGTGAAACACTGTCAGCTACAAAATGGCACCAGCAGGCACTGTGCCTTTTGTAACAAAGAAATCTACTGTAAAAGTGTCAGCATATGAATGTATGCAACTGTTCCAGTGTTCAGCTGTGCACAAGTTATAGATACAGAGCACAGTATAAGCAGAGGATGTGGAAAATGTTGGAATGCACAGTAATGCATAGCAGTACTATGCCAAAGTATATCTGTTTACACTATGTGGTATATCTGTTTACACTATGTGGAGCATTACTGCATTATAGTAGATACATCATAAAGTTAACTTGCAAAGAAATGTATCAACATTTTGGTTTACTTCAGAGACATACTTAGTTTAATGGACCCATTAATTTATGAAGTGTAATGAGTTATAAATGCATAAAGCAAATGCCATTTTTTTCACTTAATATTTTGATGTGAAGCTATGTAGCATACTGTTGTAGAGAACAGTGTAGACAAAATTCTGTCTCCTAGATTGCAAGCTAGTAAGTACTTTGCTATGGCACCAAAATGCACAGTGTAATGTATTTCCAAGTAAGATAATCTTAAATACTATGTACAGCAAAGTACATCAGTCAGGTAAAGCAATTTAATCTACAGTAGTATGTTAGGCTACAAAAGTAAAGAGAGTGCAGACAAGACTATAACAAGTAGGAAGAACATCTTGGTGTGGGTATGCATGTTTCACCATCCATGTTAATAATGTTATTACACTGCATCTCATGTCCCAAGGATCCATTACTCCTTTCAACTATGTTGGACAGCATTCCCCCAACACCCCCCAAGTACAGCATTCAGAGAGGTATTGTTCATATGACTGCGGCATGCAGTGGGTGTGGATGAAGCAGTGAAAGAGAAACCACAAACAAGCATAACCTCACACTGAATTCCACTCACTAGTGTGATGGCAGTGAGTAAGGAGATTCATTTTGCTTTGGTGTTCTGGCACTTCAGCAGTTTGTTTGTTTTTTTAAATAGTAAAAAAAATAAAAATAAAAATAATTTTTTGACCACTAGTTAGACCAAAATGCTGAAAAGACATCTCCTGCAGTTTCTCTATTTCCACTGTGGAATTTATAACCATCAGACTATGGCTAATCCTCAAGAGATCTTTTGATCTACATTTTGGTTGGACTGCTTATTTCCCAGCTAAAGGTTTTTTTAACTGGCCTCCATTTCATTCCAGACATACCACAGCAATAGCCCTCTCAATGGTATTTAATAATCTACTCTTGGCAATCTCATCTCATCACACACACACACATACACACACACACACGCACACACACACACACGCACACACACGCACACACACACACACACACACACACACACACACACACACACACACACACACACTACTGCCATGGCTATACATGCCATTTCAAGGGATTCAACTATTCCAGTATTATCTCCCAAGATCACCTTCTATATTGACAAGCTGGAATTTATGTCTAGGGTGTGAAATTTGGGCACTGTCTTTAGTAACAGTCTAAAGTAGCAGGTTTCAGCTGTTGATAATTATCCTGTTTCCATCTCATGAACATCACCCTAATTAAACACCTTATTCCACCCAAAGACATTTGTGTGTTATTCACACATTGGTCTTCTCCTGACTGAACTACTACAATGTTCTATACTTGGAGTTCCCTAACTGTGAACTGGCCTAAGTGCAACTTGTTCAAAATTCCACAGCCGTGTTACTAATAGGGGTATCCAGATATCAATATATGGCTGATTCTGCACAAGCTGCAAGTTTAACAGAGGACTGTGTGCAAAGTTCTAGTTATAGTTTATTATGTCCTGCATGATTTGGGTTCCCCACTCAACCTGCAAGACCTTCCGACATGATACTGGCCATCCTATCCCCTACAATCAGTCTCATAGGAACTGCTAGCTGCTCTGGAGCTGTGGCTGGAGAATTTTAGCATTTGTCCCTTTGCTTTTCAGGGTCAATAGCTACATATTCTGGGCTGAGGGAGACCCCCTACTTTAAGTGGCTTCAAGACATATCTGAAAATCCTTCTTTATGAAAGTACAGTTGAGTAAAATCTTACCATAACAGTAGATGTCCTTCTCTTCAATGTTGCAGTATTCTTCACTGAAGGGATCTCCTACCAAAGATAGCCCAACGTCCAACCAGTACACCAAAGCCTTTATATCTTACAGGCCCAGTACATCACACTTATGCTCCCTGCACAGTGCGTAGGGCATAAAGGTGATGTACAGACACAAATACTCAGAACCGAATTGCCCCAGGAGGAACAAAACACCCCCATAGAAAAAGTGGAAAATGCACATCCAGAAGAAAAAGGTCAAGAAGGGAAAAGAAGTGAGAGCTCCTCAGCCAGGAGGGTAACAAAACACAAGGGCAAGAGCTATAACAGAAGGGGGAAGGAGGACAGACCAAATACTGCAACAGTGAGGAGCAGGACATCTACTGTATGGTAAGCTTTTACACATCTGTACTATGTCCTTCCATATCACTACTGCAGTATTCTTCACTGAAGGATGAGTACAAGAGCTAAGAAAAAGACTGGGAGGAGGAGGATGGCACAGAAGAGCCCTCTACAAACCCATGCAAAATAGCCCTGGCAAAACCTGCCCTGGAAACAACATTTAATTTATAATGCTTAGTAAAAGTGTGAACAGAGGACCAAGTAGCAGCTTCAAGGGTGAAACCGGAGTCCAAACCCTTGAAAAAGGCAGCAGAAGAGGAAACCACCATAGTAAAATGTGCCTTTACAGACAAAGAAAGACATTTGCCATGAAAAGAATAATAAAATAAAATGGCCTTAGCGATCCAGGAAGGAGATGGTTTGCTTATAAACAGCCAAATCCAAAGTCCTGGGATAAAAGGAAACAAAAAGTTGCTCAGACTTCTGAATAACCTTTGCTTTATTCAGATAATATCTGAGCTATTTATGCATGTCCAAGGTGTGAAGAATCTTCTCTCTGGCAGACTGTGGAGAAGGAAAAAAGGAAGGAAGTTGAATAGACTAATTAACAGACACCTCATTAACCACCTTAGGTATAAAATAAGGATCAATATGAAGAGACATGTTTCTGTGAAAAATTAAAAAAGGAGAAATAGCCAGAACAGCCTGAAGTTCAGACACTCTCATGGCAGAAGTAAGAGTCAACAGCAGAACAGTCTTCCAAGTACAAAGTTGCAAGGAAGCTGAACTAGCAGGTTCAAAAGCAGCCCAAGTCAATTTTTTGGGTACAAAATTGGGGTCCCAAGAAGATGGAATAGACTTTCTTGGGGGCATGACATGAAGGATGGCTTTAAGAAATTGCTTAATATCAAACCATGAGACCAAAGGTGGGTGGTAAGGGCAGATACATAGAGATCACAGACAGGTGAGCTTTCACTGAAGAATATGCCAAGCCAGCATGGAGCAGATCACACAAATAAGAGAGAACCAAGGGAACCACCATTGAAAAGGAATCCTGATGGTGAGAGAGGGCCCACACAGAAAATCTTTTCCATTTACACATACGTGATTTTCTGGTAGAGGGTTTCCTGACTTCTTGCAGAACCTGAATCATGTCTTCAGAAAACATTTACCTAAAGAGGATGAAAAGTCTATCACCCACAATGTCGTTTGAAGACTGGACAGGTTAGGATGGATAAGAGATCACTTGTCTTGTGTGAGAAGATCCACCCAGTGAGGTAATTTGTGGTGGCTGCCCCTGGACAGATGTAAAAGAAGGGGGAAAACAGTGCTGCCTGGGCCAAAAGGGAGTTATCAACAATATTTCTGGAGAGTCCTGCTTGATCTTGTGCAGAACTCTTAGCAGCAGAGGAGGGGAAACAAAGGCATAAAGAAACATTCCATTCCAAGGAAATGACATGGCATCCACTTTCCAAGTCAGAAGACTTGATACTCGAACAGAGTAGAGGACATTATCTGTTCAGAGGGTGGCAAAAAGATCATCCTGAGGAATACCCCACTGATGGAATATGTCTAGGAACACATCTCTGTGAAGAATCCATTTGTGAGCCTATGCTCTGGACCAGCTCAGAGAGTCTGCCACTAGCTTGTGCTTTGAAGGCATGTAAACAACCTGAAGAATCACCAGATTATCGATAGCCGGATTCCAGTCATTAAGCACTAATTTGCAAAGGAGATAAGACTTCGTACCCCCCTGCTTGTTGATATACCACAGCACGGTGGTTTTGTCTGTGAAGATTTTCAGGGGGGCAGGCAGAAAAAGGGAATGAATAGCCTGTACAGCCAGAAGCAGAGCCCTCATCTCTTTTATGCTGATATAACCTGACTTCTGATGATAAGGCCCGAGAACCTGAACTTTCATAGAAATACAAGATGCAAGCCACCCCAGGTCTGAGGCATCTGTGAACAGGAATGTCCCTCAACTCTTCTCCAATAACAAAACAGTTGATAATGGACTCTTCAGATTTTACTTAGGAAGCATATCTCAACTTTTCTATACAAGGCAGCTGGGCCCAGAAAGAATGGTCTCTTCACAACAACAAGAAAGATGTTAAAGCAGTTTACAATACCACAGTAGTTTTCCAGAACTTTAATCCATATCACCAGTCAGCAAAGACAACACCTCTGCACTGTGGTATATAAAATGGAGGAAGAATCAAATAATTTCAAATCTGTGAACCTACTTCTGAATCTGGAATACTCCATGTTTATTTACTACTTGCAAACTCATTTAGCAGGCAAATAGCCGAGACATGAATGGAAACTAGATCCACAGACTTTTATGGATATTAAGTAGATTCCAGACATGCCTAAGTGGACCTCTTTGCCATTCATCTCAGCAATCATATTAATTAATAGAGGAAATCTGGAATTTCTGCAATGTTAGGAGGATCGCCCTCATCTCCAGGATACTGATGTGAAGGCTGGCCTCTTTTTGTGTCTAAATTCCTTGAATTATATTCCTCTCAGAATGCCCCCATCCCAAAGAGGAGACATCTATGGTTACTTCTGATGCTGGAGTGGGCAATATAAAGGAACAATGGGGAATCCAGGTCAAGTGGGTTCTGCATGTTGGAGTTAAAGAATCAGAACTGATGGAAGATCCGATATCTGGGACCACTATGCTAAGAGTAACCACTGAAGGAATCTTATGTAAAAACAAGAGAGGAAAGCTATTATGAGAGAAGCTGCTATGGGCCCCAGTGCTCTGAGAATCAATGATGCTGAGGGAAAGTTCTGTTGCAGGAGGAGCTGCACAGTTGTTCTGATGGTGAGAATTATTTCTGTAGGTAGACTTACAAGTCACTTTGTTGTATCCAGACAGCAATCGATAAATTTGATCTGTTGCTTAGGCTGGAGATGTAACTTTTTGCGACTCATAGAATAATTAAGGATAAGTACAGCTGTAAAAAGTAATCTCTGACTGACTGTATGGACTCTAAGACTCTTGCAACAAGGAGCTAATCATCTAGATAAGGAAAGACACATATTAGATAAGGAAAGGCACATATTACCCTGAGTCGCAGATGAGCTTTAACTACAGCCATGCACGTTGCGAACATCTGGAAGGCTGTGGACAGCCAGAAGGGCAAGGCTCTGAACTGGTAATGGTTAGGTCTTTGCTGGAAGTTCAAAAACTTCTTGAATTCTTTCACAATCTTTATGTGCAGGTATGCATCCTGGAGGTCTATCAAGCATTTCCAGCCATTTGCCTTGAAGAATAGTAAAACTGCTTGCACCATAAACATTCTGAATGAGGGCTTCTAGATGTATAGTTTTTAGGCTACTGAAATCTAGGGTTGGCCCAAGGTACTTGTTCTTCTCTGAGACTTAAACAAATCTAGAATAGTTTCCTGACACTATCAGGTCTGGTCTGGTCAGACCTCCTAGATAGCTCTTTATTTGAGGAGGACAGAAATTCCTTTTGGACCACTTGGTGCTGGCAGGGTGGAACAACTGGGAGTGCATAAAGTTGAAGAGAAGATTCCAGACATACCTAAGTGGACCTCTTTGCCATTCATCTCAACAATCATATTAATTAATAGAGGAGATCTGGAATTTCTGCAATGTTAGGAAGATCGCCCTCATCTCCAGGATACTGATGTGAAGGCTGGCCTCTTTTTGTGTCTAAACTCCTTGAATTATACTCCCCTCAAAAGGAATGGTACAGCCTCTGGGTACTACCTCTCTCAACCATTTGTCTTGCAAAATGGCCCACCATGTATCCAACTGGAGACAAAGACACACTCCCAAATGCCTGCAGAGATTAGCAGTCAATCAAACCTTCAAGGTTGCTGGTTCTGATTTCCAGAGAAGGAAGTATAAAAACCCTGATTATGCAGATCCCCCCCAAATGACCTTTTGGTCAACATCCATTAAAGGAAATACCTCTGCTCACCTATCTGCTGAGGAATCAATGAACTGATGCTGGGGTTTCCTAAACCAAAGGGACTGGAGCCCTTCTGATTCCTGTTAAAGGATCATTGCGGGCTCCCAAATCTAACCCCTACAGTAGACAGTGTGTTGCTTTCCTGTTCATTACTCAATACTTTTTCCTTCACCTTAGATCTGAAAAGTCCACAACAAATAAAAGGGGGCAATGGTGAAGAACACCTTAAAGTTGTCCTCAGAACTGCATAAGGCATCATATGGTATCGATACCAGATGCCTGGTTTCTACAGTGCAGAGGGGGTAGTACTCAAGTAGTGCAATACTGTGGTAGTGGTCCACTGCATAAACTGAAATACCAAATATGAAAAAGGCCATGCTTTCGTTTTTGGAGGAGTACAGGACAACTTTTTTTCAGTTTTAAAAATATACTTCAACACAATTTGGTGCTAAAACCATCCAGTTAAAAGCCCAACCCAGTACGGCAAATTCAGGATAAACTGATATTAAAACAATATTCTCGAGCACAAAGTTAAAATCAGACACTCTAATAATCTCCAAAAGTTCAAATGGTTAGTTTAACAGGATATGTTATAGGAAACAGTTTACTTTGCTGATTTTTAGAAGTTATGCACAGTAAAGCTTCCACGGGCCTAGGAAGGGGAAACTACCTATTAATTTATCAGTTCCAGACCACAGCCTTCTAATTGGCAACTTTAGGGCTACTTTCATCACTTGTCAGCTTTAGAGCAGCAGTCATTTTTTTTCCAAATAATGTATCTGCAACATAATGGTGTTTCTGACAAAATGCAGTTCACAAAGCTTTGTAGATCTGCTGTTTTAACTTTGGTGGGAACTCAGAAAAAATGTTTTATTTCATAACTTTGTTCATACTGTCTACAGCCTATAAACATATGTGCCTTACAGATGCCTAAAAATGAAAAAAGCTCACATTTATTTGAACATTCAAAGCTCTAGTTTCCTGTTTTGGATGGCTTAGTGGTTAATGAAATAAAAAGTTGAGAATAATGTCACCGTGCATTAGGAATACAAAGGTATTATATGAACAGCAGTTTTAACTGATCCCCTCGGATACCTTCTCATGCTTAAAACTAAGAAGAACACAATATGCTAAGAACAGAAATTAATAGGATTAAATTAAGAATAGCTATTAGTTGAATTATTTAATGCATCACCCACATAACCAAGAAGACATTAATAATAATTTTATAAACAGATTGATGCTAACAAAACTATATAACTTCTCAATGTATTTAGATGGGTCGTGACAAAATTTTTTACTTTTATATACCACAGATATATTAACTTCATGGAGAAGCACTGTTTTTCCCTGCATAGCATCACACTAAGACAGTAATTATAAAACAAAAGCTGTAAGAAAAAGTTGCTACTCTAGCTTCTTTGTGAATCCTTACTAAAACAGCTTACTGTACTATTTCCAATCCCATTACAAAAAAAAAAAATCACAAAAAATAAAGTTAAAAAAGGCCCACAGTACTAGCCATTAATTAATAGGTCTCATATGTTAGATTTTTGTTCTGCTGCCTTTTAAGCTGTTTTATAATTTTAAATATTAAATGCTGTTCTGCAACAGCAGTACATAAAACTGAAAAGTATGTAGGTAGGCATTACAACTGATATGGCTGTACAATGTGCTACTTTGTAAACATTCGAGACTGCCAACTCATGTTATTAAATATGCAGGGGCCAGGGATACACATTTCTTGCTTGAAAAGGTATGGCATGAAGGCAAAAGATAGCACATTAGATGCCATAATGTAAACTTTATTAATCATATACAAGTCATGCCTTCATCGTTAATGCTAAAGTCAGAACAAAGTGTCAAATTTCCACGTTAAATACACAAGTTTAAAAAAAATGATTAGGTAATCGGAAGGAAAACATGTTTACTATGTTCTGTAAGGACAGGGAAAGTAATTTAATTATATACAGTGTATTTTCAAGTAGGCAGTTCTTCAAAACTAATCTCACTACTGCAACTGTTGCTGATGCAATAAAAGGGAAGTTTTCACACAGTTTAAAACCACTGCTTGTTTTGGTCTGCACTCCTGCTGTAAATACGTATGATGTAAATGCACCTTCACTTCCACATTAATAGTTCACTGGTTATGAAAACTGTGAATGAAGGCAGCAGCCACGTTACTGCAATGCATCACCTTCTGCATCAAGCCCAGCAGCTTCACATACACTGCAGGATTAGTTGAAACATTGCGTGACGGCTCCTTATTCTTTAAAATATAAAAGTCTTTCATAATTGGAATGCTGTCATCTGCCTCAAATTATACCCACCTAGGATCGAGTTTCAGTGACCAATACAAACAAATTACTGGAACTTTAAACCTTGCTTTCCTTATAATTGACATTTAAGCTGTTTGAAGTTGCTCATTAAGTTTCTATAACAAATTATGTGCAGATGTAAAATAACAACTATACAGTACAGTGGAAATCAGGACACCTGGCATCTCATTTTAATGGCTGGTTAAAACAAGTAAACTCAGAGACTTTGGTTGCTGTGTACTGACTTGATATTTTAAAGGTCTAAAAGATGGATATTTCAGTCTTCCGAGAAATATTTAGTAAATCATTCTCCTGCAAGAAATACTTATTAAGGAAGAATGTTAGGTTACCTAAGGAGGCTGTTATGCTGGTATTGCAGACAAAAACAGCTATTAGTAGCTTTGCTGAGGACCCGCTGTCAAGATTCCATGAGGATCTTAATTTTTACACTACTGAAGTCTGATCTACTTAACTTTCATCTCTGCCTTAGGCAAAAGATAGTCTCAAGTGGATGAACATGAATGGTACACATTCAGTTTATCAATCAATATATACATAACTAGATACTCATGCCAAATAAAACCTTAAACAAGCAAGCATAAATAATGCACTTCTGCCAGAGATGACATTTTGCTGTTCAAAAAAAAAAAAATCTTGTGTTCCGCCACACCTGACAGAGTCAAGTTACAGTTTTTCAGTTTAGAATATGAATGCATATTTTCAAAGAGGAAGGTGTAACTCAAGATGAAAAGAAAAAAATGACTCCAGTGAAAATTTTAAATAAATATTATATTAAACAACTTAACTAGTTTTAATTTTTTGCCTTTGTGTCTTACTGTCTTGTCCAGGCTCCAAATTAGTGGTGGCAATAAAATTCCTGAAAAGCAATTACTTTGGCTAATAACTCAGATTAAATATCTTACATAATATCGTAACAAGGGAACATGGGTGGGATTCATATGTGCATGCACACATGGAGGGCTTATGTACAGTCTAAGCCACATTCCACAACCCTACACAATTCACAAAGGGACATGTTCACAGTGGAAGAGCAACTTACGCAACTGTGCACCTGCAGGAGTCTAGAGATGCAGCTGCTATATAAATGGTGATCCACAGCACAGTCCAGGATTCACAAACCTGTGAATCAAGAACTACACAGTGGATAAGAGACAGGGATATTGCAGAGTTTCATTTACAGATGCAACTTCCAAGAAATGGCAATGTGTTGCTCATCAGAACAGAGAGAAGCGTAAAAAAGGAGATGGAAAAAGAAAGCTACATTGAAATGGGCTGTTCTGATATATATATATATATATATATATATATATATATATATATATATATATATATATATATTACTCAAATTATTTTTATTTTGATGAAATAACACTGTAATCATGGCTGCACAGGTAAAAACCACACTCTCCAAAGCCAAGAACACAGCATCCATGGGACAACATGAACTACAGAATGAACTGGCACCCTACCTAAGCACCATGTTCAATCATAGCCTCACCTCAGGCTTTGTGCCCACTGAATGGCACACAGCGATGGTTATCCCACTGCACAAAGGGGGAGCCACCATGGACTCAGGAAACTACTGCCCCATTAGCCTAACGAGCCTGGTCTGCAAGGCCATGGAACATACCATCATGGAACTTATAAACAAAGACATTGGTAATCTCCAAACTCTGGACCACACCCAGTTCGGGTTTGTAAAAGGCAGATCATGTCTCCTAAACCTGAGAAACTTCTTTGAAGCAGTCACCAAAGCCGTAGACAAGGGTAAAGTGGTTCACACAGCCTATCTAGATCTCGCCAAGGCTTCTGACACCATCCCCCGGTCTGGAATTATAGATAAACTCACTAAACTAGGTATAAATCCCTATGTGACAAGATGGGTTGCCAACTGGCTCACTGACAGACCCCACATTGTGAAAGCAGCACAAGTGGACTACCACAGGTCTGAAGTCAGGGTTCAGTCCTGGGTTCTCTCCTGTTTGGTATCTACTTTTCTGAAGTACAGGCTAACATCGAAGGTCTTTGGCTAATGAAGTTTGCAGATGACTGCAAACTAGGAGGCATAATTGAAACTCCTAACGATGTGGACATCCTACAAAAGGGCCTCACTGAGACAGATGCCTGGTGTCAAAGCCATGGCCTCAAGCTCAATGCCAAAAAGTGCACTGTCATCCCCTTTGGTACAAACTCTGTACCCATGAGCTACCACAAAGGTGGTAGTCTACTTAACACCGAAAGTGTGACAAGAGACCTTGGGACACAGGTGGACAGTCGTCTCTCCTTTGATAATCACATCACCACAATAGTCAGGAAATCCTTCTACGTGGTACACCTCATCACAAAAGGTTTCTCATCCAGGAAAAAAGAGGTCATTGTTCCCCTCTACTCGTCACTCATTAGACCCATTATAGAGTACAATGCTCCTTTTGGTATGTATCTCACAAGACATCTACAACAACTGGAAAGGCCACAGAAATACCTCACAAAGAGGATTACCAGCCTCAAACAGATGCCCTATGCAGACCGTCTCAAAAAACCCCAGCTTTACTCCATCGTATATCGCCTACTCAGAGGCGATCTCTGCCTAACATACAAAGCTATGTCAAACCCAGAGCTGTTGGACATGCTCCACTTAAAGAAATCCCAATCCCTCTGAGCTACATGCTCTAGGGACCTAAACGTTGCCACCACAATAAACAGAACATGCTGGAGGGATAGATTCCTGACCCAGAGACTTCCCATACTCTGGAACAAACTACCTATCTATATCAAACAAAGCTCCTCATTCGCACACTTCAAGAAAAATCTTGATGATTGGATGGGAAATAGACAATTAACCCTGGGATCACCTCTGGGGCTCTGCTCGACAGGGGCACAGGAAAATAATTTTCTTGGGTGGCGAAAGCCAGGGTACCATTTTGGCTAGACTTATATAGACCCTAGGGTCAAAAGCCTAGTACCTACCTATGAACATTCATAACATTCAATAACTATTTAAAGTATTTACATTCAGCCTGACAAAACGGATTCAGATAAAAACATTTGTAATTAAATAATAAGTTAATATATAAACTATGATAGGAAGAATTTGGTTACATCTGTACGGTATTAATCAAATTCAAAACTTTCTTCCACGGACTATTAACCAATGGCTTAGGAAAAGTTTTTATTTCTTTTCTCCATTAGTATGCACTTCTTCAGTGATGATAGGAATTCCTCCATTGTGGGTGCTACATTAGAGTTCCATCTTCTAGTTATACATTTTCTGGCTATTGCTAACATGGTCCACAACAAATACAGGTCATCTTTCTTCATATTATTACTATTAACAACATTCAATAAAATTAAAGACTTTGTCAAAACAAGTATATCTGTATGGATAGCTTGAAGAAATTTGTCAATCTTGTTCCAATATGGTTTAATATTAGTGCAGTCATAAAAAATATAAGATCAGTCAGCATTAGTAGACAGGTGACATCTCCAACATAACTTGCTGCTCGAAGGGTTCATTTCTGAGAGTTTCTCAAGTGTCAAAAAGGATCTGTGTGTAGAAATTTCCAATGAAAAATTCTCCAGAATTGTGAATAAGAAGTTAATTTAACTGAAAATAAAATGTTTGTTTTATCTTCCACTGATAATGATACCTGAAACTCTTTAGTTAGGCATTGCCAGTAAGAATCTTTAGGAGCTGGTCTTACAGACAATTAAAGTGTTGTGTTATATAGATATGATAGTTCATTCTTAATACTGATATTATTATATAGGATTCCAAAAATCCAGTTTATAATTTTTGGTACGGTTTTGAAGGATGAGTTGTGTATTATTCTACAAAGATTCTTAGTGTATGCTGTGGCACCAGCCATTAGGGGATAGGCTATAGGGTGACAATATATTTTGCGTGTTCAAAGCTTGTTGGTTTTCAATACATTGTAACCAACAAAACAGGTTACTATTCTCCCAAAATCCAAAAATCTCTCTATGTGTTTTATCAGAGAAATCCCTTGTAATATTAAATGGTATTAAAAATCTATACCACAGTTTTATATCTAAATTTGTGTTGAAGAATGTTCTAAACACATCAAAAATATTGTTTATTAGTGTTAGCTTAGTTAATTGTGTTGTACTATACTGTAAATTTAAACTTAAATAGTGCCATATCTTAACTTTGTCAGTTACCAAAGCATTGTTTGATAAATAACTTTCATTCATTAGTATAATGGAGTGTAACTGTTTCCAATTGGAAGAGTATCTAGGATTTATCCAATTCATCACTATTTTAATTACAGATGCCTTTATATAAGTTTCAGTCTCTGGGAATTTTAACCCCCCTTGTTCCCATTTTCTGATAATGATGAGAATATGCCACTCTATTTATTTTGGGGTACCATAGGAATTTCATCAGAGTTTTAGTGATTTCTTTAAGGATTTTCTTTCTTGGTGGAAGTATGAGGGCTTGTGCTATATATAATATTTTAGGTAACAAAACCATTTTTATCAGTTATAACCTATCATCAAATGTTATAAACAAATTATTCCATTTGCTTATTAATGTCCTGATTAAGTCTATGGCTTTAGCATAATTAAGCTGTAAGGTTTCCCCTACATTCTTACCTAGGAATATTCCTAAACAGCCTAGAGCTGAAACTCGGTTTTCAATAATATAATTAACTGGAACCTGTATGTTCTTTTTTATTTAATAATAAATACTTGATTTAGATTTGTTGAAGGACAGTCCTGAGATTTTTTGGAAATTTGCTGTTACTATATCTACTTCACCTAACACTTCCTTAGAGTTGGGTAAGGTAAGCAAGACATCATCAGCAAACTTCATTATTTTAGAAATATATTGGTCATATATATTTATGCCGCTTATCTTTGGGTTATTACGTATTAAGATGGCAAGTATTTCTATGGCCAGAGCAAATAGGATAGGGGACATGGGACATCCTTGTCTAGCACCTCTAGTGATTTCGATTGCTTTGGAAGTAAAGGGACTTAATTTGACATATGCTAGATTATTTTCATAGATTTTCTTTATCATTGTTATAAAAAAATGGGGAAAATCAAATAATTGTAAGACTTTAAATAAATAATCCCAATTTAAGGAGTCAAAGGCCTTTTGAATATCTAGACCTATTATCAATGCTTCATGGTTTCCTCTATTGAGGTAATCTATCAGTGTTAATACTCTTTTAATATTATCCTGTGTATGCCTGTTATGTATGAAACCAGTTTGGTCTTCATTAATTATTTTAGATATGGGTATTTTCAATCTGTTGACCATAATTAACATAAATAGTTTATAATCATTATATAACAAAGAAATTAGTCTATATGCGTTGCAATGATTAGGGTCCTTATTCTCTTTTAATATAGGAGAAATTAGAGAATATCTCAAAGAAGGAGGAATTTTTGCTAATGTTTGAACTTCAAGAAAGGTTTTATGTAGGAGAGAGATTATATAACAAGGGAACACTCTATACATTTTGATAATTAAACCATCTATTCCAGGTGCTTTATTAGACTTACTTCCTTTAATCCCATCTATAATTTCCTTTTGAGAAATGGGTTTTTGTAGATCTAACGTAAGTTCCCCTCAGGAATTCTTGTTATGTCAGGAACTATATTCTCTAACTTCTCACATTTATTTGTACTTATTTTATCTTTATGATGCTCTGCATAATGATAATTAAAAGCATCCAGAATATCCCCTATGTCCGAGACTTTTTTCCTCTTCCCTTCATAAAAGATACTACCAATGTTATTAATTTTTGATTGTATCTTGACTTTCATAGATAGGTTATGAAGATGCTTATGAGAGGTAGCATAAGAATTTAATTTCAGTTTTTCCATAGCTAAATTAGTTTTATGGGATAATATTTCATTGTATTTCTTATTTGCTTCTTCTATTTTCTTCTTATTATCTGTACAATTAAGTTCTTATTAGATTTAAGAGATTAATATCTGATTTTTGAGTTGCTGTAAGTCTGGGTCCCATTCTTTAATTTTATTTTTGTACCAGCTAATGGTTTTCCCATATAGATAGGCCTTAAGAGAATCCCAAACCATAATTGCGTTTGCTTCAGGTTTATAATTAATCTCTTAAGAAAAGCTTAAGTTCAGAATTTATCCAAGATTTAAAGTCTCTATTTTTGTGATATATGAAGGAATCCTTGAAGTGATAACTAACTGACTGAATTCCAAGTGTATTGTTAACAACAGGGAATTATAATCTGAAAAGGGACAAGGTTGTATTGAAAAATTCAAGATTTTAGAATAAAGATCTTGTGAGATATAAATTTTATCTATTCCAGTTTGGGTACCATGTCTATAGTCTTGGTGTGAGAATAGTAAAGAATTTGGTTCCAAAGCATTAAAGGTGTCTTTTAATTTAAACATTTGTCCATTTTTAACTGTTTGGCTGAGGACAATAGTCTAGGAGATTTCCTATTGGTAGTTTATGTAATATCTGTGATACAATTGAAATCACCTCCTAGTATAATATTACCCTTAGAAGTAGTTGTAATAAAGTCTAAGTGTTTCTTAGCTAGTCCAACCCCCATGCACGGGAACCAGTATAAATTAACCAAGGTCCAAATTCTATTGTTAAACTTAAGTATAACTAAGGCCATGAGTCCATCATTATCTACATGTTTGTAAATAATTTGGGGATTTAAGAAAGTCTTTTTCCATAGAATTGTTACTCCTCTGGTCTTGTTTTTATAAGAAGAATGTGTATTCCTTAGGGTCCCACATAAATGTGTAATTTATTTTAAAGTGTGTCTCTTGGAGAAAAGTCTGTTCTGATATTGAAAATAAAGAGTTAGTCAATGCAGAATTATTTCACCTTTATTTTATGAACTGGGAAAGGCGGCAGGGAGAAGAATTAATTTATTTTATTTATTTGACATTTGTTTACCAGGAAAGTCTGACTGTGTTTATATCCCATTTTCAGTGAAGGCCTAGCCCAGGGAGAAAAACTCCACTTTGACATAATATTGTACAGTTAATTAAAGTTACTACAAAGCCAAATACAGAAGGATGACAAATTAACCAAGTAAAAATTTAGCTTCAGTTCATACAGTCTGAACCTATGCATACGTTGAACAAATATATGGACAGTTACAACAAGTTGAAAAAGAATACTGCTAACTGGTAAAACATTCACAAGTTGCAATTCATAGAGATGGCATTAAAACAGTGTACACTCTTTGGAACAGAGATAACTAGACAGTATTGCCTAGGCAAAGCATACTTGATCTTTGTCTAAAACTAGCTTTTACTAATTCCTTGTATCTGAATATAGTCAAAGTAAGCTGGTGGTAGAAGGAGGCAGGGACTAGCTCAACCTGAGGTAGTGTAGGAGCAGAGCTAGGTTTTATTTAGAAAGTCATTTAGTAGTAGTTTGAAGATGAACAGGTTTAGAGGTAGATCTAATTTGCACAGACAAAGAATTCCATTTTTTAGTGACAGACTAAAGAACAAACTTTAACCAGAGGATTTGTCGGGTTTACATATGTGAGAAGAAATTGATCATTAAAATGAAGCAGGCTATTAGGGTGACAGGAATGGAGAATAGGAATAAAAGCATGGCTGTCATTGGTTTTGTGAATAATAACGTGTGTGGAGATCAGCTGTATGTAATGTAGGTGGTAAGGCAGTTTGAACCAATTCAAGGCCTTGAGAACAACACAGTGGGGGTTGCTGTATTGTTTGTTTGTGGCAAATTTTTCACCCTTTTTATAGCAAGCTTCCAGCTTATTTTTAACTGTAACCTGAAAGTAGGTTAGGATGAGTGCGCTGTAAAGGAGAGATGGGAGAAGGTAGGTAGTGACAAGAGTGATTTTGATAGTGTTTCCAAGGACGGTTTTATGCCTGTAAAGCATTCCTAATTTTTGGTGAAGCTTTATGTACGGTTAGCATCTATGATCACTCCAAGAAGTTTTGTATGGCAGACAGTAAAGATTCTTAAATTCACTTTATCAGGTGTGTGTGATTTGTGGAAAATTAGCAGCAACTTTGTTTCTTTAGAGCTGAGTAGTAGCTATGCATTATGGAGCCATTTCTCAACTGAGGAAAAAGCTTCTTGCATGATATGAGAAGTTGCGGAAAGTTATTAGATGAACATATACGTGTAGAATCATCAGCACATTGTATGAGACAGGCTGAACCTACAGAGGTATAGAAGTCAATGATAAAAATATTAAAGAGGAGGGGACCAAGAATAGAATCCTGGGGTAAACCAGTGGAGACTTGCAGATATGGAGAGCCATTTTACTGAGTGCAGCCTGTCACTTAAATAGCTACTGAACCACAGTAATGAAGAAGGAGATAGTCCAAGTTGAGACACTTTTTACAGGTAAATAAAGCCAAGCAAAATTTATTAAATAACATCATCAGTTCAGTAAGCATTTTTATCTCCTTATGTGAGACATCTTCAGACCTGAAGAGGAAAGGGTTAAAACATCAATGTGCCTACAAAAGGGCATTTTCCATGTGACTATGTGTGTATTTAAATGTGTTTTTAACATTACATTATTCAATCTGAAGATGTCTCACATAAGGAGACAAAAGTGCTTACTGAACTGATGATGTTATTTTAATACATTTTGATTGGTTTTATTTTGCTATTTTTTGTGGACTTATCATACTCCAAGTACAGCTTTACAGTTTGACAATTTAGGCAGGAGTGTAGGGTGAAAAACTGTAGAGAAAGCTTTTGACCAGTCAAAGATAAGGAAGAAAAAAGTGTGAACAAGACATTGTATTTGTTTATGGTGTCACTGAATGATAGGAGGGCAGTAGTTGTACTGTGTGTTGAGTAGAAACCATGCTGGGTCGATATTAAGAGCTTTTCTTGTAGAAGATAGCAGAGGAGTTGCTTACGAATACATATTTCAAGAATTTTTGATTATGATAATATTGCAATAGGCTGAACATCAGAGATGTCAGCCGAGATGCCAACTTTATGAACAGGAATAATACTGGATTTTTTTTCCTTAGTGAGGATACATAGGATTCAGACATCAGTCTATTTTCTTCCGTTAGGAATTTTTTCAACACCTTTATTAAATTACTGCTTAAGATATATGCAATAATATATTTATATAAAAGAAAACAAACCACATTAACATATCAGTTGCAAACATTATATATCACAAATATTCTTTTGTGTAGTTATCATCAATTCATCATTACATAATTTGATCAATTGCTGCCTTCCATTAAACCTCACTCCTCTTCCAAAACATTATTCTGGCTGTACTGTTCCCACAATTTCCATTTTTTTTTCTATGTAGTTTTCTCCTACCATTTTCTACAGAACTTACTTCCAGTTCTTTATCTCTGTTACAATAGTCACTATTTCAAGTACAGTTGGTCTAGGCATTGATTTCTGTTTTCTAGTAATTGCTTTTTCTTCAGCCACCAGAATTACACTTAACAAGGGCTTAATATGTCTAGGTAATTCAGACCCTGCATCTCAGCTCAAAAAATCACTACCTTAGTTACAACCATTTGCTCACCCAATATTTCTGACAGAGCATTCTGCAGATAATTTTTAAAGTCTGCTAACTTGTTACACTCCTAAAAAAAAAGAAGTTATGTACTCACCATAACATTCCAGGTTTGTTTTCCATCTCACCTTTATTCTTTCTGGTTGGGTTTGGAAATGATTCTTGGCTCTGACTCGGCCGCATACTAAAGCTCAAGGACTTCCACTGGCTCATGGCTGTATCCATATCCCATCATGCTCTAGTGAAGCTCCACAGATCTTGTTTGCTGATAACATTAGGATCCTAAGGTACCATCAATAGCTATTATGAAGACAATGAAGAAAGTCAGGGACACAACTGCCAGAGAAAGAACCTCTTTGTCCTCTTTTATCCTCCAGGAGCCATAGGTAAGGGGAAGGATGGTGTGATGTAAGAATGAAGGTAAGATAGACAACAAACATGGAACGTTATGGTGAGTACATAACTTCTTTATGTTATGCTGTCCTATCTCGCCTTCATTCTTACTGGTTGGGACAGCGTCCCTAGCACTATATTTCCTGGGTGACTCACAGGATATATTCTTCAGGACAGTGGACCCAAAGGAGGCCCTGTCCCTGGAGGCCAAATTAACTTTGTAATGAATGCTAAAGGTATGAGGCATTGCCCAAGTCACAGCAGCACAAATGCTATCAAGTGGTAGTCTCACTCAAAGCAGAAGAGGTTGCCTTGGCTCTTGTAGAATGGGCTTTGACTTTAAAGGGAAGAGTCTTGTTACTGGATTCATATGTAAAAGTGAAACAGTCTGAGAGCCATTTTGGAAGAGTGACCTTAGATATAGGGGCCTCTTTCTTTGCTTCTGAAAATGACACAAATAACTGATCAGATTTCCTGAAGCCCTTTGTTCTATGTAAGCAGAAGCATAATTGCATACGAACATCCAATTAGTGAAGTTTATATTCTGCCTTGTTGCCATGATTTGGAAAGAAAACTAGTAACTCTATGAACTGATTTAGGTTAGATTCTGAGCATACTTTTGGTTGATGGGATACTCTGTCTTTATGAAAAAGCATATATGGTGGCTTGATTGATAAAGCTTGCAGCTCTGAAACTCTTCTGGCAGAAGTGATGGCAATCAACATACTTGTCTTCCATGTTAAAAATTTTAGATCACGTGATGACGCAGGTTCAAAGGGGGGAGGATCAAGCAGGAAAGAACAACGTTTAGCTCCCATGGTGGTAGGGGTGTTTTGTATGGGTGGTCTTAACAAGTTAGTACCCTTCAGGAAGACTTTAAATATTTTGTGGGACATCAAGTTAGGGGCAAAATCGCTTATATGGAAATTATATATTGCTGCTAACTGTACATGAATGGTAGCTGCAGCTCTGCCTTCATTAAATTGTTTTGTCAGAAACTGAGGGTCGAACTTATAAGAGCAGAGAAGGGATCAATGTGTCTTGTCAGAGCCCAGGAAGAAAACCTCTTCCATTTACTGATATATAATTTTCTTGTGGACGCTTTATGAGAACAGATCAAGATACGCTTGAAAGAATGAGGGAGGTTAGGAAGCCTGGCTATATTTGGAATCGGAGTAGCCAAGCTGTCAAGTTGAGGGTTCGAAGACAAGGGTGGAACATTCCAAGTTGAGGGTTCGATGACAAGGGTGGAATGTTCCGGATGTATGAGTCAGAAGGTCTGGAAATGGGTCCAGAACCCACGTCTCCTCCTGAAGATGAGGCCAAAGGAAGGGGAACCAAATCTGACGAGGTCAATATAGAGCAAGGAGAATTAGCCTGCTTCCCAATGAGCTGGGTTTCTGGAGAACCTTGGGTATCGGTGGAAAAGGAGGAAAGGCAGAAAGAAGTCGCAGGGGCCAGTTGTGTACAAGTGTAAACCTTGGTGACTCCCCCAGAGGGGGGATTAGGGCAAAATAGCTGCTGCATTTGGCATTCATAGAAGTGGCAAAAAGGTCACAGCAAGGCTGACCCTATTTGCGGAAGATCCTCTCCACTACTTCTTGTTTTAGATACCACTGATGGGGCATGAGAATTGCTCTGTTGAGTTTGTCTGTTATCCCGTTGGACCTCCCCGGGATGGGCGTTGCTATTAGAATGCAATGGGAGGAGATCGCCTATTGTCATAATCTGAGGGCCTCTTGACAAAGGAGGTAAAGACCTGGTCCCTCCTTGTTTGTTTATGTACCAGACAACTGACATGTAGTCTGTCTGAATTGCAATTGTTCCCAGTGGAAGAGAGTCCTGGAGTGCCTGCAACGTCATAAGCACCACGCTCATCTCTAGGATACTGATGTGCAAGTGGGCCTCGTGATCCTGCCAAGTGCCTTGAACCGTCCTGCCCAGATAATGTGCCCCCACCCTATCTGGGAGGGATCCGTGGTCACTGTGGCCGCCAGCTGAGGGGGAAGAAATGGCTGACCTGATGTTACGTGACTGGATTGAAGCCCCCAGCGAAGGTCCTTCTTGCAGGATTCTTAACAGAATTTGGTAAGACATAGGCAGTTCTTGTAATGACCACTGGGTGAATAGAAGCCACTGTAGAATTCTCATGTGCAAGTGTGCAAGTGGAACTAAATCTATTGCAGATGCCATGGTGCCCAAGACTTTCAAGACTGCTTTTACCTGTACTTTTGTTTTGGAGAGAAGGTTGGAGACTTGCTGTCTCAGAACAAGGCCCCTTTCTGTAGGAAGTTTTGCCTTCATGTTTATTGTATCTACATCTGCTCCGATAAACATGATACTTTGCAATGGCAATGAGGCAGATTTTTCGTAATTTATTGTGATTTCCAGGTGAGAGCAGAGAGAGAGAGAGAGAGAGAGTGGTGTCTCTTGATTCCAGTAGTAGATGCTTGGTGGTGGCAGTTTGGAGACAGTCGTTTAGATACAGAAACACTCGGAATCCTACACATCTCAGGTGAGCCGTGACTACTGCCATGCACTTGGAGAACACTCTGGGGGCTGTAGTGAGACCAAAGGGCAGAGCTCAAAACTAGTAATAACTGGCTCCCAGCCAAAAGTGCAGATGACTACTGGATGACCTGCCCATCTTTATGTGGTAGTACGCATCCTGGAGGTCTGTAGAGCACATCCAATTGTCTTTTCCCAAAAATGGAAGAATCGACTGCAGTGTTACCATCTGGAACTTGGTCTTTTTTATTGATTCATTTAATCTGCTGAGATCCAAAATTGGTCTCCAGTCCCCTGTTCTTTTTGGCACTAAAAAGAATCTCGAGTAAGTTACAGATCCTGTGGAGACAAATGTGTTGAACCAACCACCAGGAATAAGCAGCAAAATAATCCACAAGACTGCAAAACACTTCAATCAGGCAAAAAGGTAAAACTCCGTGGTAAAAGCTAGACAATCCTTTATTGAAGACAGAGAATAAGCGCTTTCACGTGGTAAATCCACGCTTCATCAGATATCATTAAGTAATGCAAAGGTACCAATATTTATACTACAAAGCGCGGGAACTTAATTGGATAATTTGTTTTTGAATCAATCAAGTAAACATTATTGAACACTAAACAAGCGTTTGCATTGCATCTTAAAAATTTTTCTAACTGTGCAAATAAGCAGAGCATAATAAGACAGAACCAAAACTATCTGCATAAATTCATAATAAAAGCATATGTCTCTATATATATAACAGTCATTTACATTACCTTATAATGACAAGAACAAAATACAGTGGTTTCCTTGTTGGATAATTAAGACACGGCTTTCCTTATATTAAATCTCTCAAAGGATGCACGTAATAAGTTGTCTACATTTGATGAAAAAATCATTACGGCAAGCCTATCTATCTATGGAACCACTGAAAACATACAAGAGCTGTGTAAATCCTACTAAGGACTTTTCAAGCCAAAAAAATTAAAAAATTTAAAAAATACTAAACTTGTATCTTTTTAACAAGAGCCAGATAATCAATAAAAGTATGAAATAATTAATGCAAGTATCAAGTTTAGAATAAGCTTGTATACATTTGTGAAAGATCACTCATTTTAGTATATAATATAATATAGCAAAAACTAAGACCATACTTAAAAAAAAAAAAAAAAAAAAAATTATACATAGTTTTAACAAAAAATAAAAAATGAAAAATGAAATGTGAATATTATCGCATTCCCCTAGGCATTTTATAGTCAATACCCCCATATGTATAAATGAATCATAAGCATATTAGCTCAGAACATTAAGCGTAAATCCTCACAATAGAAGTGGACTCATGCTTACAAGCATACCTTAATCTTAAATACTTTGAAAAAATGTATAAATGAAAATGTGTTCTGTCAAATACATCACATAGCTTAATCAGCATAATTATTATGTCCCTATCTATAAACACATCTATTTAAAGTGCTAAAATACAAAAATATTTATCCTAAGAGTATTACCTAAATCTCACTGTCAAAAATATGTTATCAGAACTCACTATCAAGGACAGTGTGTATACCAAAATGAGACTAAACAAAATGTGAAACTGAACAAAATATCTAAGACTGTCTACTATTAAGTTATTGTATCTACCCCTGTCTGCTTCAATAATATAAAAAGGGGGATTATTTATCTAGATAACAAGGCCGGTTTTAAAGAGACTGAGCTATTAATCCCTGGTGTCAAATGGGCTCCTAGTTTCAGTATCCAATGTAATTCGTTCATAGCCAGATTATTTTCCTTGTTGCCTTCCCTAGCATTAGCAACAACTATTTGCAGCACTCTAAAAGTAAAAGAGTGTGATGGAAAGTCAATAACATGTTTGGCTAATGCATTCGTATCTATTTTCCTCTTAATGTCATATAGATGGTTATAGATACGCTCCTGTAATTTCCTTTTGGTTAAACCTACGTAAAACGCATTGCATTTGATGCAGGTGGCAAGGTATATGACATTACTAGTGTTGCAATTAGCAAAAAAATGAGGTGTAAATACATATTCCATAGTTGGATGTTCAAATGGTTGTTCCTTTGTAATGTAGCTACATCTGTTACAACAATAACATGGGAACGTACCTAGTTTATATGAAATGGATTTACTAGATGTCATTCTGGTGCCATCAATTGCAGTATGCAGGTCACCACACAAGATCCTCTTTAGATTTTTACTATTCTTATACAAAAAAACTGGATTCTTGCCTAGCAGATCTCCTGTACTTGCATCTGTAATCAATATGCGCCAATTATCTCTGATGACCTCTTGTATTTTATTAATATCACTAGTGTAAGTTGTCACATATCTGACAGGATTACTGCAAGAGGACTTCACTTTGTTGTGACACCAAGCAGCATAGTTTTTTGTTCCTAGTCTAGGTGGTTCCATGGATATTCTTTGTCTCAATGTATCAAATTTAATGTTGCTAACCATTACAGGATCATACCCTCTATCTAAAAATAGGTCTTCTAGTATTTGTGCCTCCCTAATTAAATCTTTGTCTTCACTGCATATTTTCAAGATCCTAAGAAATTGACTTTTTATTATCCCCTGGAACACATGTCTAGGGTGCATGCTGTCAAAATAAAGTAGCGAATTACGCCACATGGGTTTTCTATACAATGAAGAAACAATTCCTCCATCAGAAGTAAAACTAAGTGTCACATCAAGAAAATTGATGTGAGTACTAGAGGGCTCCTGTGTGAATCTCAGAAAGCTACTAGTAGTTTCTAGATAATTCCAAAAAGCTTCAAACAATGACAAGGCACCTTCCCAAATAATAATGATATCGTCTACAAAGCGTCTGTACAGTTTGATATGTTTAAAGTTTTCATGTTTAAATAGGTGCAGCTTCTCCCACCATAGAACAACCAGATTGGCGTAGGTATTAGCACAGGGGGTGCCCATGGCTACCCCCCATTTCTGTGCATAATACCTATCACCAAACAGAAACACATTATTATTTAAAATGAGATCTAGTAGTTGGCAAACCAAAATGGTTCTGTCATTGCTAAAGGTGGTCTCCTTACTTAGAAGCTCTCTAATATACTCTATCCCTTCTGTATTGGGTATTGATGTAAACAGATTTTTAACATCTAAAACGATAAACATATATTGATGGTTGGTGTCTAACTTGACATCCCTGACGATATCTAGGAGGTCATATGTATCTCTTAATATAGTTGAAAACTGATCAACGACTGGTCTTAATAGATCTTCCACAAATTTTGATATATTGGCTGTCACCCAATTATCACCTGACACAATGGGTCTATAAGGAATAGGAATGACCTCCTTATGGATTTTGGGAAGGCCCTTGATAATGGGTATGGTGGGGAACTCTATATATAAAAAGTTATAAATATCATGGCTAACTTGACGGCACATAACCAAGTCATAAAGTGTTTCATGAACCATAATAATCTGCAGCACTTCCTTATGAGTAATGTTTGTATATGTGTCCTCTTCTGACAACATATTGTGCATGCCTTTCAAATATTCTTCTCTATTTAATACAACAACCCCCCCTCCCTTGTCAGCCGGTTTTATTGCTATCCGTGAATCTTGTTTAAGGTATTTTAAACTGTTTACTTCCGAAGGACTAAGATTATAGTACCTTCCTTTCTTGCTGGCACTGCTGAAAACTTGATAAAACTGATGTTCGCAGGCCTTTAGGAAGCATTCAACATGTGGAGGCATATAGGGTATAAAAGTGCTATTAACTCTATAACGTATTGCCTCTTGAGAAACATTTTTGTCAGTTCTAAAAAATAACCTCAAACACAGATTCCTGCAGAACATTCTTAAATCAATCATAGTCTCTGTTAATGTCGCACTAGTAGCTGGTATATAATTAAGGCCTTTATTCAAGACCTTAGTGCTAGAAAAATCCAAAGAAACACAAGAAAGATTAAACAAAATACAATTTGTCAGTTCTTTCTCCTTCTGTTCAGCGGATGTTGTTCCGTCGAATTTTTCCTTTTGCGGGAGTCCCTGCTGCGAGACCTCCCTCTGTTGTACTGGGTAATCTATTTCTTTAGATAGGGTAAAAAAGCCCCAGAGGAAAACGACATAGTGATTGTGTTCTTTGGAATAGCTCCGGTGGAATGTGATGGAGCATGGCTAGCAAGTGCTTCCTGATTCGGGGGGGGCGTGTCAACCAACTCATTGTCAGTTAATAAGTCATTTACAGAGGTCGATGTTGAAGCCTCTGTCTGTGACGGGTGAAGATGTAATTGAGGCAAAGGTTGAACAACATTAATTGAAGTTAAGTCAAGAGTAGGAAGCCTGTCATTGTTACTCATATTGTTTTCAATATTAGTTGATTGTGTAGCTTGATAGTGTGGCCAAATAAAGACTTGGCCCCTTTTGAAATCGTTGTAGTCCCGTATCAGCTTTTTCTGCTTAGTGGCTTTCAGCCTCTCACTGAACATATTGATTTGCGTAAACATATGATTAATTTTGTCTACACAAAAGCTGGAAGTAAAACGCTCAGACAATTGCTTATACATTAAATCAGTTTTATCTCTTAGGTCTTTTTCCAATGGTTGAAAATAGTCTAGCATTAGATTAGCATAGCTAAACCCTAGTTCTATATTCAGGTCTTGCCAGCGTTTCAATAGTTGGGGATGCGAGTCCCCATAGGTGGGCATACAAAATACCCTCATACCCCTGGGGACTATCTTAAAATGAATACAAGCTTCCAAATGAAGCCGCTGCCAAGCATACCTTTGAAGTTGGTAAAGATTATCTTCAAGTGATTTTAGCTTAGGAAAAAAGTCCGTGAGATTCTCACCATTTACTTGAGACTGCGTACTGCTAGCATCCTTCGACAAGTCCAGAGACAATAAAGGGTTATCCGTAGCATGTAACAGACCTTTCCATAGTGATGTTGTTTCCCTCGGCTCCGGTTCCATATGGATGACAGATTCCATGGTGTACAAGATTTACCGACCAAAAGAAAATGATACTGTAGAAAAAGCCGGTAGCACTGTTGAATGGTTCACTCACCAAAACTGAAATGTAGTGGAGACAAATGTGTTGAACCAACCACCAGGAATAAGCAGCAAAATAATCCACAAGACTGCAAAACACTTCAATCAGGCAAAAAGGTAAAACTCCGTGGTAAAAGCTAGACAATCCTTTATTGAAGACAGAGAATAAGCGCTTTCATGTGGTAAATCCACGCTTCATCAGATATCATTAAGTAATGCAAAGGTACCAATATTTATACTACAAAGCGCGGGAACTTAATTGGATAATTTGTTTTTGAATCAATCAAGTAAACATTATTGAACACTAAACAAGCGTTTGCATTGCATCTTAAAAATTTTTCTAACTGTGCAAATAAGCAGAGCATAATAAGACAGAACCAAAACTATCTGCATAAATTCATAATAAAAGCATATGTCTCTATATATATAACAGTCATTTACATTACCTTATAATGACAAGAACAAAATACAGTGGTTTCCTTGTTGGATAATTAAGACACGGCTTTCCTTATATTAAATCTCTCAAAGGATACACGTAATAAGTTGTCTACATTTGATGAAAAAATCATTACGGCAAGCCTATCTATCTATGGAACCACTGAAAACATACAAGAGCTGTGTAAATCCTACTAAGGACTTTTCAAGCCAAAAAAATTAAAAAATTTTAAAAATACTAAACTTGTATCTTTTTAACAAGAGCCAGATAATCAATAAAAGTATGAAATAATTAATGCAAGTATCAAGTTTAGAATAAGCTTGTATACATTTGTGAAAGATCACTCATTTTAGTATATAATATAATATAGCAAAAACTAAGACCATTCCAAGTTGAGGGTTCGATGACAAGGGTGGAATGTTCCGGATGTATGAGTCAGAAGGTCTGGAAATGGGTCCAGAACCCACGTCTCCTCCTGAAGATGAGGCCAAAGGAAGGGGAACCAAATCTGACGAGGTCAATATAGAGCAAGGAGAATTAGCCTGCTTCCCAATGAGCTGGGTTTCTGGAGAACCTTGGGTATCGGTGGAAAAGGAGGAAAGGCAGAAAGAAGTCGCAGGGGCCAGTTGTGTACAAGTGTAAACCTTGGTGACTCCCCCAGAGGGGGGATTAGGGCAAAATAGCAGCTGCATTTGGCATTCATAGAAGTGGCAAAAAGGTCACAGCAAGGCTGACCCTATTTGCGGAAGATCCTCTCCACTACTTCTTGTTTTAGATACCACTGATGGGGCATGAGAATTGCTCTGTTGAGTTTGTCTGTTATCCCGTTGGACCTCCCCGGGATGGGCATTGCTATTAGAATGCAATGGGAGGAGATCGCCTATTGTCATAATCTGAGGGCCTCTTGACAAAGGAGGTAAAGACCTGGTCCCTCCTTGTTTGTTTATGTACCAGACAACTGACATGTAGTCTGTCTGAATTGCAATTGTTCCCAGTGGAAGAGAGTCCTGGAGTGCCTGCAACGTCATAAGCACCACGCTCATCTCTAGGATACTGATGTGCAAGTGGGCCTCGTGATCCTGCCAAGTGCCTTGAACCGTCCTGCCCAGATAATGTGCCCCCACCCTATCTGGGAGGGATCCGTGGTCACTGTGGCCGCCAGCTGAGGGGGAAGAAATGGCTGACCTGATGTTACGTGACTGGATTGAAGCCCCCAGCGAAGGTCCTTCTTGCAGGATTCTTAACAGAATTTGGTAAGACATGGGCAGTTCTTGTAATGACCACTGGGTGAATAGAAGCCACTGTAGAATTCTCATGTGCAAGTGTGCAAGTGGAACTAAATTTATTGCAGATGCCATGGTGCCCAAGACTTTCAAGACTGCTTTTACCTGTACTTTTGTTTTGGAGAGAAGGTTGGAGACTTGCTGTCTCAGAACAAGGCCCCTTTCTGTAGGAAGTTTTGCCTTCATGTTTATTGTATCTACATCTGCTCCGATAAACATGATACTTTGCAATGGCAATGAGGCAGATTTTTCGTAATTTATTGTGATTTCCAGGTGAGAGCAGAGAGAGAGAGAGAGAGAGTGGTGTCTCTTGATTCCAGTAGTAGATGCTTGGTGGTGGCAGTTTGGAGACAGTCGTTTAGATACAGAAACACTCGGAATCCTACACATCTCAGGTGAGCCGTGACTACTGCCATGCACTTGGAGAACACTCTGGGGGCTGTAGTGAGACCAAAGGGCAGAGCTCAAAACTAGTAATAACTGGCTCCCAGCCAAAAGTGCAGATGACTACAGGATGACCTGCCCATCTTTATGTGGTAGTACGCATCCTGGAGGTCTGTAGAGCACATCCAATTGTCTTTTCCCAAAAATGGAAGAATCGACTGCAGTGTTACCATCTGGAACTTGGTCTTTTTTATTGATTCATTTAATCTGCTGAGATCCAAAATTGGTCTCCAGTCCCCTGTTCTTTTTGGCACTAAAAAGAATCTCGAGTAAGTTACAGATCCTATTTGGTCCACGGGGATTCTTTGGATGACTCTTTTGTCTAGCAACTTTTGAATTTCTAGAGTTGCTTGATCCCTCTGACTGGGTGGAATGTCTGGGATTTTCTTTATGTTTGGGAAACGAAGAGAATATGGTATGGAGTATCCTCTGGATATGATACCTTGTACCCACTTGTCTTTTGTTATTTCCAGCCAGGCTTGTATGTACAAAGATAACCGACCCCCGACTGCCTCCAGAGTTGGACAGATGAGCCTCACTTCAGGAGAGCTGAAAGGGCCAACCACGGAAAGAATCTCTGTTGCCCTGGTTTTGCAGACCCCCCCCCTGCCACAAGGACAGCATCTTCCATTTGTACTTCCCCCTCTGCCCCTGGGGAAGAGTCACCACATGTGTCCTGAAAAACTCTCTGGGATTTATGGAACCACATCTCCACCCCTGGCCTTTTGGATAAGGCCTAGAAGGTATGGAAAAACAGACTCCTATGGGAGCGTGTCTTTCCTTCTTGTTCATACCTGGTTAGCATCTCCTTAACTTTTGGCCTGAACAAAGATGAGCCATCGAATGGGACATTAGTAAAGGAAGATTTGAAAGGTTCCACAAAGTCACATAAGCGCATCCAGGAATGTCTCCTTAGGGAAATTCCTGAACCCGCTGCTCTGCTCGCTCCATCTGCTGCATAAGAAATGAGCCTCATGGAGGAGTTGACCACAAAATTTAAGGTGGAGAGCTGAGAGGAAACCTTGTCTGCTACCCCTGCAGCTACTGTACCTTGGAGAGTATCTCCTAACTCCTTTAGGAGATCTCTTTGTAGCCTTGTAAAATGTGTAAGATAGTTTAGCGATCACAGTGCAAAAGTCACTGAAGCAAAAGTGCACTTCCCATATCTGTCCATTGCTTGAGACTCCTTGTTTGGTGGATGGACAGATAAGGATGTTTCAGAAAGCTCCTTTTTGTTGGCTGCTGCCACCACCATAGCATCTACAGGGACACCCTTGGTCAGGAAGCCTTTATCTGAAGGGGCTGTAATGAACTTATTTAGCTTCCTAGGGACAGGCTCCACTGCATCTGGAGACTCCCACGCGTTTCGACTAACTAGTTCCATAAGTTTGTTGAAAGGCTGAGACACCCAACTGGCTGAAGGGTGAGACCCAAAGGACTTCAGGTAAACAGACTCCTCATCAAAAGGGTTGACAGGGTTCCAGCTGCCTCTCTGCTTAAGGATTTCTAGGATGTATGTGAAAGAGCCATCCTCAAAGGGCGACTGTGGGGACCCTTCTAACTCGTTGAGGTCTGTGTCCGAGGTGACGGACTCATCTGGGGAGTCCAAATGCTTCCTCTTGCAGAGTCTCTTACGAGGGACCTCTTCAGAAGGGTATTCTGGAGAGGGTTCGGAAGAGAGGGGTTCACCCGATGGGGTACCCTGAGGCCTAGGGTCTCTGCTGTCTGTGGATGGTGTGGTACAGAGACCGACGCTGGTGCCTTAGGGGGAGGAATGTCAGAACCCCTTAGTGGGGTTATCTGAGGAGACAGCACTCTCCTCATCAACTCAAAAGCTCCCCTCTCCTGATCTGAAGACACCTCCAGCTCCGAAGAGCCAGAAGAAATCCCTGGAACCAAGGGGGTGATCCAAAGTTGATGCAGGAGCCAGGCTCATCCACGCCGAAGCCCCGTGAGGCAGGGACGGATCCGACAACTGTCCAATCTGACTCCCCTCCCCACACTCAACCGTACAGAGTCGGCTTCTAGACCCTTTGGACAGAACCGAGGATGTCAGAGCAGATGTCAGTTCTGAAGATACCATGATGGTTCTTGGCACTGATGGTTCCACAACAGTTGGTTCCAAGCATTCCAGCTCGGAGGAGGAATCGATGACGGTGGGATGGTTTTGGTTGGCTCTGAATCCCTATGGGTTGGAGTAGAGAGGAGTGTAGCCCATGCCAGTGTCTTTAGAAGGTTATGTATCACCCTGTCTACATCATCATCCGAAAGACTCCTGGAGGACTTAAAGGAGAGGGTAGGAGACCTTACTGACTGTAAGATAGGTGATCTCAAAACAGGAGTAACAGTCTCCTGAGTTCAAACTCCATCTGCACTGATAAAGTTGGAGCCAATGAAGTAGATTTTGTCAGAGCCGTAGTAGTAGAGGCTGGAGATGCAATTTTGCTTAACTTTTTTGACAGCCCTGATTGTCCTAAAGAGGGAGAAGATCCTTTTTTGATTTGTCTGTATTTGATGAAGTAGATTTGACTGATGCTGAAGTGCCCGGACCTTCTTGTATAGCTTCTTTGAATGGGGACTTCAAAAGACCTCTCACAATCAACTTATTTTTACACTTTAACAGCACTCTAGAGCTAAATGAGTGACATATTAAGCATGTCTCCTGAAGATGTACTGTTCCCAAGCAGCAGACACATATAGTATGGGAGTCAGTAATTGACATCTTCTGGTTGCATTTGGTACACTTTTTGAAGCCTGAAGGTTTAGATTCTTTATGCTCCTTGGACATGTCTCAAACTCGGTGCACACACACACACACACACACATACCAGAGCAGACAAAAAAAACTGCAACAACAACAATTTAACACCCTAAACTGCTAAGGAATAACTATATAGGTTCATAGGTTAGTACTAGGCTAACTGCCCTTGCAAGCCATTTTAAGCCTAGACAGTTATCCCCTGTGAGATTCAAACCCTGTGCATTGTGTTTGTAAGGTAAACACCTTAACCATTAGGCCACCCTCCCAACAATATAAAGACAAACTTTTTTTTTTCAAAAACTAGCAAAGAAGAGAGGGAAAGACAAGGTTAGGAAGTCCTCTAACTAAAACGGGCAGTGGAAGCCCTCTAACTTAAACGGGCTAATGCTCCTTTCCTTTAAACAGTGGAAAAAGCAACTACTAATAAAAAACAATAACAAGATGCCCTCTAACTAAAACAGGCAGCGACAGCCCTCTAACTTAAATGGGCTAATGCTTTCTATTTTTTTTTAACAGTAGAACATTTAACTGGGATAGGGAAAACAAGGTCTTAACAGAAAACGACGGCCTAAAGCAACAACACAGCAGCGAATTTGTTATGTAACTAGAAAAAAACACAAGTAAAAATAATGTTAACTCTATTCTAAAGTAGAACCAGAAAAATTATAAAAAATAAAGGGATAATAAAGGTAAAAAAGTTGTTCACTTAGCCAGAGCCAAGATGGAAGCCTCTGATCTGTTTTGTGTTAAACGAGATCACTAGAACATGATGGGATAGGGATACAGCCACAAACCAGTGGAAGTCCTCGAGCTTTAGTATGTACCAGAGTCGGAACCGAGAATTGGATCCGAACCCAACCAGTAAGAATGAAGGCGAGATAGGACAACATAACATCATATGTTCCAGGTTACCTCTTTTCTCCCCATCACACCTCAAACCTTTGACATTTGCTTGAGGAAAAATTCTTTGGAACCTGCTTGGGGTATAAAAATACCTATGCAAACCCTTCTAAACAAAAATCCTAAATTTTATAGACCTTGTTCTATATTTCAGAGTCAGGTATATGTCCTCCTATTGTTTCTTTGTATCTTGCTTATCCAATCTCTCTTGCCAATCTTTTCTAACCTCCTCTGACTGATTCTTACAGTTATCATGCAATATTTTATATGCCCTATCAATTACTAAAAACTCTACCAGAGAAGATCTTTCATTTATGATTCACCAATCACTTTCTCTTTGCCTATACTCTGATATCAGTCCCTGATAGGGACAGCAGTGTCTAGCCTGCAGTCCAAATGTCTTCTTGACCTTTTCTCATTCTATTACCTTTCCCTCTCTAGTTATTGCTCCCAATACCTTGGTTCCTTTGCCAGTTTGCTCCAGTAAATTCCAGCCCCCTCTTGTTTATTCTCTGTACCGCTTAACTGCAGTAATCTCTATTGAGAGAATCTCCTTTCACCATTCTTGCCTTAGCTTACATCTCAGAATACTTTCTGCTATTTATAAATATAATAATCTGTACATCTGTTATTCTCCTTAACGATTTGCATCCAGAATCCCATTCTCTCCTTATTTCTTGAGTTTACTGCCAGCTTCATCATTATCCCTTTCCACTTTGAATTACAGCTTTCTGCTTGTGTTATAGACACGAGCCATAACTGTGTAGTTCTAAAATATCCCTTCAAATCAGGTCATCTTGCTCTATTGAAATGATCAACTTATCCTACTTGACCTTGCCCTCTTCCCCTCCACAGATAAAATCCTTCAACTCATTATTAATTACTGTCCACAACTTCTCCTCTGGTTGATAAACATATGCCTGAACTGTATATAAATCTAAAGGGACTAAAAACATTTTCACTGCTCATATCTTGCTATCCATATCCACAGAATTTTTTGTTTTTCATTTTGATAAATATGTTTGGGTTCTAAAACAGGTCTCCCCTGGTTTAGCATTTCTGGAACTAGGAAAAATATGGAGTAATAGCCTTTCCTTTTTCATTCTTCTGCAAGAGGCATTTGATGAATGAGTAACAGGTAAAGCCAAGTTTACATGATCTCTTGGTGCAGAAAGGACAAGCCATGGAACAATCATGGCACAAAATTGTAAGGAATGCCGTTATGACTCTATTTCTATAACCCACTTGCCTGCTGTGATCTTAGGGTTGGCTGTCACTGATTTCTACTGTAAGAGTTATTCTGCTGAACTGCACCTTGCTGATTTTACCCCTACTAGAACTCCCTGATCCCTTTTATGGTACTGATTTTTAGGAGCTATTTCTACTGCTTAGTTTGTTTTCTATAAAATGGTCAACTGGTGTATGAAGCAATAGTTATGTACTTATCATAACTTGGTATCTGTGCTATCCTATTTCATTAGTCATCACGTCTGGATCACGTTGGGGTCTTGGATCTGATGTCGGATCCGATTTGGCAACTTTACAGACCAGATTCTAGGCTCAAGCTCCTCCCACTCCCATAATCCCTCCCTACATTCAAATCCTCAGATTGAGTTTGCTGACCAAGGACAATAACCATCAGACCCCTGACTAACTACCTAGACATATGCAATAATGACAGCAGAACCTCAAAAGCCGGAAGTTCAAGGGCCCACACCCCAGCCTCTCCAGATCCACCAGAACCAGGAAGGGGAAAGGAAGGCAGGAGGCCAGGAGCTGATGACTAATGAAATATATCAAGTTATGGTAAGTACATAACTATTGATCTGATCTTATCCATTTTCATTAGTCATGACATCTGGGTCAGAATCCCCAGCTCCAAAGAGACAAGAACAGCTACCAACAACCCCAGGAGGCCCTAAGGAAGGACGTGTCTGAGCATTGTGGAACAAAAGGATGCCCTGCCTCTAGAGGTCATATCCAGTTTGTAATGAGTAATGAAGGTAAGAGGAGAGGACCAAGTAGCCACCGCACAAATTTCATCTAAGGACATTCAGGAGGCAAAGGCCAAAGAAGTAGCCACCGACTGCAGGGAATGCACCTTAGGAGTGTGAGGCAGCTCCATTTTCCTCATGGAGTAAACCACAGAGATACAAGCTGAGATCCATTTCGAAATGTTTAACTTTGAAACTGCTTGGCCACGCCTGTTCAAAGAAAAAGGCCACAAAACACTGATCCGATTTCTGAAAGGGTTTAGTCCAATGTAAATAAAATCAAAGCTGATAATGAACATTCAGTGTGTGGAGGAGATATTCGCCCTTGTTCAACTGATTAGGGAAGAAGACAGGCAATTGAATTTCCAGGTTGAAATTTCTTTCAGTAGCAACTTTAGGCACGAAAGATGGATTAGTTTGCAATGTCACTCTGTCCTTATGAAAAACAATATATGGCGGTTTAGCAGATGAGGCCTGCAACTACGAAACCCTCTTGGCTAAGGTAACAGGTACCAGAAAGGCGGTTTTCCGTGACAGATGTTTGAGATCAGAAGAATGAGTGGGCTCAAATGGACTTTGGGCGAGAGATTGCAGCATCAGCGTCAGATCCCAGGGAGGGGCAGGATCCTTGACGGGAGGCTCAAGAAGAAAGACACCCTTCATGAATGCCTTACATAGTCTGGAGGAAAAAGTGGGCCCAGCACTGGAATGGAAATTTGAAACAGCCGCCAACTGCAACTTGATGGTGGAAAAACTGGCCACTTCATGAAAAAGGGAAGTGAAGAAAGAAGGATATCCAGAATAGGAGATTCAAAAGGGTCCATATTGAACGCCACTGCCCAACAGAAAAAACGATTCCACTTACTAAGGCAGACCTTATGAGTAGACAGCTTCTGCAAAGCCAGAATAATTCTCCTAATGGGAGAAGCTAACCTGGACTGCTTTACTATGACTGGAAGTGGAGAAACAATGTGGTCAGGCGAAGTGACCGAAGATTGAGCGGAGGCTCTGACACGTGAGAAATGAGATCCAGAGCAGGATCCAGTAACCAGGTAGGATACCTGAGGTGAAACATGAGGAAAGGGAACCAAACCTGCCAAGGCCAGAAGGGGGTGAGTACCATGGAACTCTTCAGTCTGAAGGATTTCTGAAGTACATTAGGGACCAGAGGAAGAGGAGGGCACGCATACAGGAGACCCGGGGCCAATCGTGAACTAGAGCATCCCTTGGAGACTGCCCCTCTAGGGAATCAGGGCAAAGTACCTGCTGCACTTGTTGTTCCACAGAGAGACAAACAGGTTGCAGCAAGGTTTGCCCTAACTGGTGAAAATCTGAGATGCCACCAACGGATTGAGGGATCACTAGTGTGGAGTTAGGATAGATCTGCTGAACCTGTCCTCCAGGACGTTGGATTTCCCGGGAATGTGCATTGCAAGGAGAACGCGACTGGAGGAGATAGCCCATTCTCACACCCTCATGGTCTCTATGCCAACGGGTACAAACATTCTTCCCCCTGCTTGTTGATATACCAGACCACCGACATGTTGTGTGTATGAATAGCCACCATACCAGGAAGAAGGTTGTCCTGAAAGGCTTGCAACGTGAGGAGGACAGCCCTCACCTCCAGAACATTTATGTGCGGGACCACGTGCCTTGGACTATTCTGCCCGGAAAATGCCCCCCAACCTAACAGGGAAGCATCCATGGTCACTATAGCTGTGGGCAGAGGAAAAGAGAAAGGCCTCTCTCAAAGGAGATCCTCCAATTGAAGTCACCACAGCAGATGCCATCTGCAAAACGGGAGTCAACGGGATAGTCATGGACACTGGATGAGTTAGAATAGACCACTGAACAGCCACAGCCCATTGAAGCACTCGCATGTGGTATCTTGCCAGGGAGACGAGAAGAATCGCCACCGGCATGGAACCTAGTGCCCTCAGAATGAGGCAGGCTGGAGGTGAGGGTCTATCTAATATGGCATTGACCTGTTGCCTAAATCAAGTCTATCCTGTGGGAAGGCAATGCTGCAATCTCTGTGACCGTATTGAAATGAGTGCCAATAAACTCCAGATGCTGTACTGGGGAAAGCTTGGACTTTGGTACATTGATGGTAATTCCTAGTTCCTGGAACATGTTTAAGAGGTACTGTGTGACAGATTGTCCAGGTACGGGAAGACCTGAAATCACTGAAATCTCAGGTGAGCTGCTACAATCGCTTAGCACTTGGTAAATACCCTGGGGGCTGTGATGAGTCCAAATAGTAGAGCTCTGAATTGGAAATGATTGGTTCCAATTTGGCAGTGCAAGTGCCTCAGAGAGCACCTGTCTATTCTGATGTGATAGTAGGCATCATTGAGGTCTACTGAGCACATCCATTCATGCTTCTGCAATAGGGGCAAGATGGACTGAATACTGACAATCCGGAACTTCGACTTCTTGGCCGAAAGATTCAGCTTGCTGAGGTTCAAAATAAAATGAAGGTCCCCTGTCTTTTTTGGCAGTAAAAAGAAGCGGGAGTAAGTTCCAGATCCTCTTTGAAGTGTTAGAACTTCTCATTTGGCCAGTTCTCTTTGACCGGGTGGTACGTCAGGGAGAACATTCTTGGTACGCAGTGGAGATTGGTAAAAGGAAATGTAATAACCCCTGGATATAATCTTGAGCACCCACTGATCATTTGTCATGGATGCCCAGGTACTTGGGTGCAATGAAAAATGACCCCCAACTGCCTCCAGGGCTGGAGAGCCGGGCAACGCCTCATGGGTGCTGAAAGGGGTTTCAATGAAGGGTTCTCTAGAGCCCTGATTTTGTAGACACCCCTCTGCCTCTAGGGCAGCGTTTACCATAGAAACCCCTTCCCCTGCTTCTGGAAGAAGAATCCTCGGCAGTGTCATGGAAGGAACCCAGTGACTTGCAGAACCAGAGCTTCTTACTTCCCCATAGGTTTTTGGAAAAGGACCTTTGGGGAGTAGAAAACTTGATCCCAACAACCGACAGAGTTTTTCCTTTCTGCTCACTGTGAGCTAGGGTTTCTTTTACAGAAGGTCCAAATAAAGAGGAACCATCAAAAGGAGCATTAGTAAAAGATGCCTTGAGGGGCTCCGCGAACCTGCATAGCCGCATCGAGGCATGCCGCCTGATGGCAATGCCTGTGCCAGTAAATTGAGAGGTGCCGTCCACCACATTGGGAATCAAACTACCCTCATCGAGGAGTTGGAAATAGAGGAGAGAATAGTGAGCTTGGAACATACCTTATTGAAGTCCTCTGCTGGCATTAACTCAGAAAGAGACTTGGTGAGTTCCGAGATCAGGTCTCTTTGTAGGTGGGTAAAATGTGCCAGGTAATTAAGGGGTCTCAGACCAAAGGTGGCTGAAGCATAAACGTGCTTCCTGTGTCTGTCGATCACCCAGGACTCATGATTCAGGGGATGGACACTGGAGCTCTATTCCGTCAGCGCCATCATAGTGGCTGCAGCAACTATGATAGCACTGACTGGTACTCCCTTGCTCCAATGAGTTAGGTCAGTGGCGTGGCTCAGGAACTTGTCTGCCTTCTTAGGAATTGGTTCCACAGTGTCAGGTTCCTTCCAAGCCCTGCATGAGATGAGATCAACCAGCTCATCTGCAGGGGGGGAGACCGAGGAAGTAGATGAGCCCGTCCCCGATGCATTCAGAAACACAGACTTCTCCAAAGACAGGGGCTGGGGAGACCAATGGCCTTTCTGTTTCAGCAGTTCCAGAATGTCTCCAAAGGAGACATCTTCTGACAGAGATCTGGGGGACGTGTCCCCTACCTCGAAATCTGTTTCCTCCATGAGGGACTCTATAGGGGAATTCAAGTGTCTCCTCTTGCATGATGTCTTCCAACCAGGCTATTCCATGAGGGGCTCTGGAGAGGACTAGGAAGAGAGGAGAACCCCTGGGGTTCTAGAAGTCTGAAGGCTATCCCAAGAGGGCTGACCCTGGACAGGGTGAATGGGCTTACGGCACCTGACATTGATGGTCTGGGAGGGTCCCGGAAGATGTCACTCCAGACTTGGAGAAGGTCTGCTCTACTACCTGAAATGCCAGAGGACTTGAGGAGACCCCGTCTCTGTCCCCAGCAGCCAAAGCCATCAGGGAAGAAGGAGCAGAGCCCACCCCAGTCCCAGGCCCCTCAGATAGTACTGGCCCTGAGCTGCCAAAGGCCGATGTCCCCAAGGGAAGGGACCAATTCAACAAACCCAAATCAGAACCCCTCCCCAGGGACCCAGCACCGACTTCCCAGAAGCGGGACCCTCTCTGGTCCGAAATCATAGGAATCAAGCTAGTCAAGGACCCTGGAGGAGCAGGGAAAACAACCATTACCTGAACCCCCAACTTAGGGAAGGCCAAAACCGCAGGAATCCAAAGAGGAGAAGTTGACTTAGGGGCCAGAAACCTCCCCGAGCCCTAAAGAGCTGGGGAGGCCAAAAGACCCATCTCAATCTGGGCCCTAAGGAAACTCCTCATCATCCTGTCCATGTCTGCAGGTAAGATGCTCCAGGAGGACCTGGAAGAAGTGGAGGAATGTGTGGATTTGGATGAGAAAGCCTGACGGGACCCTGTACCCACTTTATGATGTTCCCAATCCGAGGAACAGCTGTGACGACTTGGATACAAAGGCTTTGGATCCCTGGGAGAACCAGAGAGCCTATGACCACCAGCTCTGGCTCTGACGAATGCACTAGATCACAGTCCTGCAAAGCAGAATGCCTTGGATCCAAGTGGGCTACCAGAATGGATGGGACAGCTGTGGGATCAGAGAGTCCGAAGGTCAGATCCTGGGCATTTGGGTCTAACACTGCTAAAAACTGCTTCAGATCCAAAAGACTGGGATCCAAGAGTCTAGGCCTTTTTTGCGAATAACGAGGAGAAGCCCCCGGGAGGCAGAGGAGGCTTTCCTCTTTGGATCTAAGTGGCTGCTGGAGGACGGGGAGCCAGAAATGAAGAGACCATCTTGGGCCTTGCCTTTGAGCAGTAACTTATTTTGCCAATTCGGCAGCACTCGAGGGTTAAACGAAGCACACAGCACAATCAGCCACAAGGTGGTCGGATCCTAAACAATACGTGCACTTTTTGTGGGCATCAGAGTTAGGCATCTTACTCCCACAAGAAGAGCATCTCTTGAACCCAGTAGGTTTCTCAGACATGGTCCTACTGACAAGCATACAAAGAAGAGCAACACACATCCCACAACTACAGTGAAAAAAAAACTGCAAAAGGCCCCAAACACACAAACACAAGATAATACAATACAACAAGATAATACAATAATAATAATAATAACAACAATAACAATCACCTAGCTCAACAACCTACCAGTACTAACTAGGGAAAGAGACCAGGAGAAAAAGGTGCCAAATGCCAACATACAGAAATGAAAATCACCTTAACACTATATGAGCAGTAAGAACAAGGGGAGGGGAGGAACTTCACTAACTAACTGTTAAATAACAAAAAAGTTGAAAAACTTAGCTGAAAACCTAAATAAAAAACCCACTAAGAAAGCAGAGAGCCAGAATCACATCTGTAGCTAACAGCAGCAAACAAAATCTGAAGTTTTGAGGGTAGAGAGGGATTATGGGAGTGGGAGAAGCTTGAGCCTAGAATCTGCTCTGTAAAGTTGCTCGATCAGATCTGACATCGGATCCAAGACCCCAACGTGATCCAGATGTGATGACTAATGAAATGGATAACATCAAATCACTTGTTTCAGATTTTCTATTGTCTTACCCTTTTGTTCCAACTGCTGCAATACCTTTTATAATTAGGGCACCAAACAATAAAAGTTTACCTAAGGATTTAACTATGAGGTTGCCCTTAAAAACCACAGGAAAAGGCTGCGTGTGCAACCAAACAAATCTTAAAGGAAAACCCAGATCTGCACAGAACTGGCTGTTAATGGCACCACATATAGTGAACCCACATAAATAGCCAACCTGCTAGCTGAAAGGTTCAGTGAAAACTTCTCCCCCCTGTCCCCGCCACATTCCCCCCAGAGCATCCCTACCACTCGCCCTCCACCTAGTATCTCCAAGAAGCAGGTTGTAAACACTCTCTCCAAAGCCAAAAACACAGCCTCTATGGGACCTGATAATATCCCAGGCTGCGTTCTAAATAGATTAAAATAGGAGCTAGCTGCACTGCCGGGTACTCTTTTTCTCCACAGTCTAAGCACTGGTTTTGTACCTGCTGAATGGAAAACAGCAACCATCATCCCGTTACATAAAGGAGGCGTCTCCACAAACCCTGGGAAATACAGACCCATAAGCCTGACCAACCTAATCTGCAAGGCTATGGAAAGAATAATCATGGACGTTATCAACAAAGATATAGAAGACCTCCAAATGCTCGACCCAACCCAGTTTGGCTTCATTAAAGGGAGATCCTGCCTCTTGAATTTGGTGGACTTCTTTGAGACAGTCACCAAACCACTGGAAGAAAGTAAATCTGTGCATATGGCCTATCTGGACCTGGCCAAGGCATTTGACACTATTCCCCACTCAGGCATCATTGATAAACTCACCCAGCTGGAGATCAAACTGTATATGTCAGGTGGGTTGCAAACTGGCTTACTAATAGAACACACACAGTCAAAATAGGTGACTCTACCTCCACAAGCAGACCTATAACCAGTGGTGTTCTGCAGGGATCTGTGCTGGGGGGGTCCCTATTATTTAGAATCTACTTCTCAGATGTACAGGCTAAAACAAAAGGCCTATGGCTGACAAAGTTTGCTGACTGCAAACTCAGTGCAACCATCAAGTTCCCAAACAATGTCAACATTCTACAAGAGGGACTTACACAGACAAATGACTGGTGCCAAAGTCATAGGCTAAAACTCGATGCAAAAAACTGCATCATCATCCCTTTTGGCAAGGGCAATGCCCCTGCAGATTACCATATTAATAACAACACCCTAAGCATGCAATCACTGGTGAGAGATTTGGGCATACAGGTTAACAGCAACTTTTCCTTTGACCACCACATTTCCACAGTGGTAAGAAAGGCTTTCTACGTCTCCCACCTTACAAGTAAGGGCACTGTATCCAGAATAAAAGAGGTTATAACCCCCTGTACTCCTCACACATCAAGCCAATAACAGAATACAATGCTACCTTTGGTAAGTACCTTCCCAGGCACATGCAGCAACTGGAAAGACTTCAAAGGTTTCTTACAAAGAAAATTTAGAGTCTTCAGAATATGTCATACATTGACAGACTGAAATCACTGCCACTATACTCTGTGTCTTACAGACTACTCAGAGGTGACCTCTGCCTTGCATATAAAGCAATCTCAAATCCTGCTCTAATGGAAATACTGCAAATTCGTAAATCAAATCGTATAAGATGCACTCACTCTAGGGAACTCAAGCTAGTATGTGACATCAACAAGACTTGCTGGAGAGACAGATATGTCTCACAGAGGTTACCTCTCCTCTGGAACAAACTTCCATTTCAGGTGAAGCAGAGCCCCTTGCTGATCCTATTTAAGCATAATTTGGATGATTGGATGGGAAACCGCAAATTCACCCCAGGAGTTTCACCTGTGTCCCTCTTGGACATGGGAAGTAATTGTTGATTTAGTTCTGCTTAATATCTTGACATTCTTGGGAACAGGGGTTGTACTTGGCTAGGCTTGTAAGGGCCCCTGGGCCATTAGCCTAACCTCCTATGATGTTATAATAGTGCTGGATATTTCTGCTTAAAGTAGACATTCACAGTGTCATATTATCACCATGTGATGTGCCGTCTGCTGTCTGGATTAGCTTGAAGTCTTTTCTTGAAGGGAGGTAGCAGGAAATATTCTGATGAAATCATCAACCCACCTGAGGATCACACTCTGATACTATGCCATGTGGCTTTGGTAAATTAGTGCTCCAACCCTCAACACCAGTAAAGTTTAAATCTTGTTACCACAGTTACCTAACCATGCTAGTTTCCTTACCAGCTGGCAACATTCAGAGACCTGGAATCTGGCAGAACTATTTCTGTGACCCCACTTCTATTCCTGCAGGGTCTGCTACCAGACTCTTATACTGGAACTTGAACTTATCCTGCACCTAATGAAAATGGTCAGTTATTTTAGGAGAATGTGGCTTAGAATCTAATTCTAAAATAACTCATTGAACATTTTCTGAAAAGACCAAACAGATTTCAGCGGCTGAACATGTCTCATTTTAGGAGAAGATAGTTTGTCGAAATCTATTTAAATTGTTCCCTGATCAAGTTTAAAGTCTTCAGAGGCATACCTAGATAATACACTGGTTCGGGGAATGTGCCATTCAGATGTTGTTTTTCATCATGGTTATCATGTATGGCCTTGCTCAATTTGGGAGGTGGGCACTATTAAGTACCTGAAAAGGGTGGCAAAAACTTTTACGTTTGTTTGCTTAAAGGTGTATATGCTTAAGAATCCCCATGCTCACTTGCCTAGTATGTCCCTATATTCCTGTGCTTCCAAAAGAAATGTTCTCTAATGTGGATCAAGAGGATGAAAAGACAGACTCCTTATTAGATGTCAATACACACCTATGAACCAGCATCACACCCCAAAAGGGAAGTTATCGGGCTAGAATATACATCATTACCTGCCTTCTCTGTATCAAAGTTGGAGAAGATTTGGATTGTCTCTTTTGTGGCAAACATCATACCAGGTTTATGTTCATCTGATAAAGACCGAGTGCGTTTTCAGTTAAGACAAAATGCTTCTGTGATATTTCTCCATAACACATTAATAACAGACACCCTAGACATCTGGTACACTAGCATTCAACACCCAACATCCAGTCCTTGGTCATCTAGGTATCAGACATCCATTACCAGTATACAACAGCTTTCTAAGAGAAAGGCATCAGGTCAGCGCATGTCCACCCCTGAATGCCCAATCAATACTTCAGAAAAATCAGTTCATGGACAAAGCAGCAGAAACCTGAAGAGTCTCTGGCGCCAAAGATGGAAAGGATTTAAAGTGTCATCAGAGGTGCCTAATGGGCTGGCATTTTGAAATTTCTATTTAAGTACCTAAAACAGATGTTATCTTAATCATTATCCTACTGCTATCACCAGTAATGAAACAACCTGCTGTAAGCCTACACTGCCTCTAAAAATCCTGTGTTAAAACAATAGGATGGGAGGAAGGACAGGAGAAATCAAGCAAACTCCTCCCCCATTTTGGAGAGATGAATTACAGCAGCTGTAGAAGAAGAGGATCTGATGAGCTGAAAAGGCCTGCTGTTTTCCGATACTGGCATCTGCCTCTGAGAAGTGCCATATATTTTACTTCAATTTGTCTTTCTATCAGACTCAGTCTTTTTCTTTTTATCCCAGTCAGGGCTGGCCTTTGGTCAACTGGTGCCCTAGGCAAAAGGGCTCCACCATGCCCCCCCCCCCACACCACCCAGTGCCCCCATCCTGACCTTTCTACACCATCCAAATTACTTGTTTCTATCTTTTTCTCATAGTTTGTCTTACTTTTCAGTTTTTCCCTGTATTCATTCAACATATTTCAAAGAAACCATTTGTTTACTACAAAAAAATAAATAAATATTGGAAAACTGCTCCTGCTACAGCAGCACCCTAGGTGGCCACCTAGTTGGCTTATGCCTGAGGCCGGCTATAATCCTGGTTTAAATGTTTAGTTTTCCATGCTTTGTACTAGAAACAACAGAAGAAGAAGAAGAAGAGAAAATAGGGGTAACAGTCAATAACCACCTGTGCTCATAAAAGCCCATACATTTGTAGCCTGTCTAGCTGAATATTTCCTACTAAAGCATCATACTGTTTATGCAAATTCTCACAATCACCAAAACATTTGTTGGTAAAATTTTCTAGGCACATGATTAGAAAAATTTCCCACAAGTGATGAAAATTCTGTGTGAAAGCAATACGATGTAGTGGCCTACATCGTACATTATGTAGTTAACATTGCTATAAGATGTAAGCCAGCAGAAGACTGACAAACACAAACCAAAAACATTCAATTCAGGAGCACAAAAAAAAGTGCATCTTATATTTTATAACTGGGGCGCCCTCTAATGTTCATGACTGGGGTCTATATCACCACACCAAAACTACAATTAACCAACTACATAAACATCGACACTAAAACACCGATAAACCAAAATTACAAACGGCCACTTCCTCAATTTTTTTCCCAGGGAAAAAAATCGCTCAGCCGACCAACACCAAAACAAACTCTCAATCGTTAATCAACCCCCCCCCTCCAACTAAATATACCAACTCCAAGATCACTCTACAATGGAGAAAAGGGCAAATTCCCAATAACGACCAAGCAATTTTTTCCCTGAGAAAAAAAAATCACAGAAGTGCCCTTTCACAGTTTTGGTATATCGGTCTTTTGTGTCGATGTTTCTGTAGTCGGTTAATTGTAGTTTCGGTGTGGTGATATAGACCCTGATATTGCATCTACATACGTCTAGATGTATCAGACTGTGGAAGATCTATCTAGAAGACTGACATCCACCTTCAGCTGCTTCCAAATCAACTTATGATTTCCTGCATCAATGATCCATATAATAATATCTTACACAGATGACACAGCAACAAGCAGCACTCCACCTTTATCACAACCATGGAGGAGGACAGACAGCAAAGTGAATCCCAAGTTAAGATTCATTTTTGCAGTGTTCTACCAAAGGAAGCTATTGATCTCAAAATGTCATCTAGCTGGTAAAAGTATGGACTCCAAGACCATCTCAGTCACATAGAGTAGTGAAACCCTTATTGTTTTAATGGCAACCATGGTGCACGTAATGGGCTTTGATCTGGCAGCAGGCAACTAGGAGAGGTGAGAGTGAATGGCCAGTTGTTGTAAGTGACCCTAGTTCATGTAATGGGCCTGTAGCTAGCAGAAAACAACTATGCAAGGTGAGAGTGAGTGGCCAATTATTGTAAGGGTGACAATGGGTCACCTAATGGGCTTTTAGCTAGCAGGAGGAAGCTAGGAAACGTAGGAGTAAGCTGAAAACACTGGCTGAACAATCTTGGGGTAGGAATGTGAATTAAGGGGTCCTGACAAAGCACAGTCAGCAGACAATATGGATGTGCTTATGGAAGTAGTTGTGTAGTAAGTGAAGAAAACAGAAGTGCATAAGGAACACTGTCAGCCAAACTTCCAAGGGGCAGGAACATTAGATGCACACACAAAAAAAATCTTTAAAAGCCATATATAATGGCCAAGTGGCAACCAACTCTCTCCTGCCACTGCATGAAAGATGCAGCCAATAATAAGTTAATTCTTCCCTTTTCCCCTCCAAAACAGGAGCACCTCAACAAAGTGACATGTGGTACTATACCAAGTGGGATGGGGAATGAATGAAACAACTGGGGAATCTGACGCTGACACTTCAGCTCCAGGACACATCCAGATATGAAGGTATCAGAGCAGAACTAGTCAGGGATGCTACTGGAGTTGAAGAACAGATTTTCACATCCTACTCCAGACCTCTCAGGACTTTTGGATCCTGGAGCTTCGAAAAGGTGGGGGGGGGGGTCAGAGAAGGAGTGAGTATAGCATGAGACATAATTGGAAGGTTCATGGATCTCATAGAAGATAGAGCCAGTATGACCCTAATCTGGATCTGATCTCTGAGAATTTTTCACATCATTCAATCCATATCCACTTCTGATACTCTGGAGGACTGGAGGATGTGGTGGATTGCGGCCTTGAAGTTTTTTTGGAGACTGCATAAATGGAGAGTGCAGAGTAGGAGAGATTGGGTCTAGCAAAAACCCTGGTGTGTGAGTTCTGTGAAAAGTACTAGGTTTTAGATTCAAGTGTCTGGGATCTGAAGAAGGCACCGTAGAGCTAGCAAATATTATTATTGGATCCAAAGGTTTTGGAGTCAATGATTTCAGATCCAAGGATTTTCAAATCTTAGTTGGTGGCTCCGACACAGTCCTAGGGGACTTCGTCAGGGAGAGTTTCCTGTGCTCCAATGGTGTAGACTTAGCAGATCTGGAGGGGGTTTGAGCCCCAGAAGAAGAAGGTGCAGCAGCAGGAAGTAGGCCCTTTAATATCACTTTGTTGCATCGGTCAGCCAGAGCCCTTAGATTAAATGTGGAAAAAATGCTGCAGTTTGTATTCAAATGGCCAGCTCCGAGACAACAAATGCACTCCTTGTGGGCATCCAAGTTGAATTTCATGCCCACAAGAAGTGCATATTTTGAACCCTGTCATTTTTTCAGACAAGATCGGAGGTAATGCTAAGAAAGGGCAGTACAACTATAAAAAGGAAGAGAATAAACTTTTTTTATAGGGAGAAAAGAGAAAAGGAGAATTGGCAACAATGTTAAGAAAGAATACCCCGTTTAAAGGGTAAAATTAGAAGAAATGCCAACTATGGTACAGAAGAGGTACTATAAAAATTAGCAGAAAACCTAACACTGAATGCAGACTCTAAGAGGGAAAAATAGAATAAGAAGAAACTTAGAAGAAAACTTTGCAAATATATACATTAACAAACAGAAAACAACAGGAAGACCGCTGTCAAAGGAAAGCACCATAGTAAAAAGTATCCAACAAATGCAGCAAACAGTGCAACCACCACAGCTGTCATAAAATTAAAACTTTAATACAATAAAACATTCATAAAGATTTTGATTCACTGGTGAAGTTTTTAAATAGAGAATTGTTTGCATGGAAGGTTTGATCTGATGAAGGATACTGCTAATCTTTATGAATATATCAATTAACTTATGAAAAAAATCCACTAAACTGTTGCTTGCGAGAGAAACCCACGTCTGAGCACGATGGTGGCTAATTGAGATCTGAGGTAATGGGGATGGACTAAGGCATTAGGGATAGCGGGAGGAGCTCAAGAGTTGGATCCAAAGCCTAGAGTATGCTGCCAAGTTGGATCCAAGGATCAGATGTGAACCCATGTGCTGAGGAAGAATGAAAAGGACAACATCAGAGCCTAACAGCAATAATTCACTACCTATTGTTCACTTATTTGTTTGATCATTCAGGCTTTGTCCCTGTGATCAAACCATGCTAGCTATGCATAAACTCAGCATTATTGTACACACATTCATGGATTTTTGCTAAAGTATATCCTCTTACACATATTCATAAACAGTATTAAAAATTTGGTTATGCCCCTAATATCTGGAAGAAGGCTACTGTGGTCCCATTCCACAAGGGAGGCTCAACCACAAATGCCACAAATTACAGACTGATCAGCTTTACAGACATATTGTGCAAGAAGATTTCAACATAATGGAACTTATTCAAACAGACAAAGGAAACCTCCTCCTCAGTAAACTAACCAGTACTGGCATTGTCAAAGGTAGAACTTGTAAGTTTAACTGCGTACAATTTTTTTAAAGTGTGGGCACTGGACTGGATAAAGGCTTATCTGCTCACGTAGTTTACCTCAAACTGGCTAAAGCATGCTATACTATACCCCTCATGGAATCATACACACAGTCAGGGACCTGAAGGCAAATAAAGTCTTAACAATCTGGATCTACATCTGAGAATATGGTCATACGCAACAGATAAGAACAGCAGTACTCCTGTCAACGCCATCCAGTATCACCAGTGAAGTCCCTAAAAGTTCTGTCCTGGGGCCACTACTTCCTTATCTTTCTTTGAAAAGTGACTCCATTGTCTAATTCCCCAAATATGTAGATGACTGCAAACTTGAAAGCATTGTCCTTAACCACTGAAAACAATTCCCTTCCAGCAGCACTTAACATAGCACACGAATGGTGCAGTAGACATTTCTTTTCTTTCAATGTCCAAAAATGTAATACAGTGGCATTTTCCAAAACGTCTCCACCAACTTTACACAATATTGATGGGCATTAGCTAAAAGTTGACAAAACAGGAAAAGACCTTGGAGACTTCATAGAAGAGAAACTTTTATTTGAAAACCAAATAGCTGCTACTGACTACAAAGAATATGCATCTAACCATCTGATCCTTCTTGGGGATTGACAGCTTTGTCACAGAAGTAACTGTCCTCCTTTAAACAGCTCTTATCAGATCAATTATAGAATACTGCACTCTCTTCTGTAGCCTAATCACATGCGATTTGAAGAATGGCCCTTCAGTGCTGGGCTGATCGCAAACAAGATGAAAGAAGAGAAGGAGAAGAAAACTACAAAGTCCTTGTCCATCTAAGTTATCGACTGATTCAATGCATTACAAAGACTTTATCAGCTTCCTAGGACCAAGTCTGCAGTGTTCCAGCCTCTGGTGAGAGCACAAGCTTCCAAGTTACAGCTGCTGGAGCTTGGATTCCAGTGAAGGACTGCAATACCTGTATTTGATTGGCCAGTGCCTAGGAGATACTGGCTGGATTCTGACTGGCCAGCTTCTGCAAGAATAGATATTTACACTCTTGAAATGACTGGAGGCTTGCTCAGTTTGCTGTGCTACTGGATAACCAACATAAAGGCCTAGTCTACAACAGTTAAGGCAAACTCTTCATTCATGTAGTAGATGGTATAAATTTCACTGCCTTTTCTCTCAGCTTAGAACTGTGAATGATTTTGTTACTGTCTTATAACATACAGTGAAACCATTGCCTCTTTTTTAACATATACTGCACTTCATCTGGCTGCATTACTTAAAGTAGCATGCTAGTACTGTTGTTCTGTGATAAATAACTTTAGCTATTTGGTTATGGTAAGTAACCCTAGTTACTGTGCTCAGTGCTCAACACCTCAGTCCCTAACGTTTAGTTCTGTGGCATTAGCAGTTTGGGGTTATTGCTTAGAGTTCATTCTTTGGTATTACTTAAAACTGTAGTGTTTCCACACCAAGCAACAATAATTCAATGTTTGTGCAAGTATTTGGTAATAGGAGTTTTAACTCTACAAAGTGGCTGTATGAAATTGTCATTATTTGTATAATATAGCCTAGTTCTGTATTTTCACTGAAGACTGCTAGGTTAGCTATCATCTCATCTCACTTCAGATTATCACCCTAAGTACTTCATCCATTAAAGAGTCTGAACTGCAGTAGTCTCCCTCCACCTTCTGAGTACTATAACCATTCCTTGTCCTCAACTCTTTGGAAAAGTGGTTCAGAAGTCTGCTTTCACCTCATCCGTGGCATGTCTGTTTGCAATAGGTATTCTAAGGAGATGCAGCAACTGCCATATGCTTACTATTCACTGTTTCTACCAACTGATAGTATAACCTGCAAGAGATGAAAATATTTAAGGATCGTAAAGGCAGACTTATCACATAAGCCCATTATCAGGAAGCATCCTACATTCATAGCACCACATCAATCATAAATTATGATTCATAATGCACTGCTAGGCCCATAATTGATACATAAGCTGTAAAGAAAAATTTGCCAAAGTCTCACAGAATGCACACTGAAAGATCACAGTCTCCACACTGTGCAACACCTACTCCCTATCCAACAACACATGATGCATTTCTACATAGCTGCCACCAGGAAAACAGGACTAAGTCCTTAAGGCCCACTAACTTTGCTTCCAGAAAGGGAAATCTTTTAGTAATAAACTCCTTTACAGTTAGGCATACCAGACTGGACAAGAACATGCTTGTCTGGAGCCAGGATCCCTAATGGCCATTAATCAAGACAAATATGAATATGGCCTAATGGCAACCCATATGGGAGTGAATGTCCTGGGGCACTCCACCCAGAGGGACATTAGAGACATGACGGAACTTAGTATGTATGTCTTAGTGGCAGGAAAGACACTAGTCTTGAGTAAAATATTACCTTCATCAAGAATGATACCCAGATACAAAGACAAGATAATTGACTAAGTAGCTGTCATCATTCTAAGGGAATACAGTATGTGTCAGTCAAGAATAAAAAGGTGAGTAAGTATTTCTATTTCATTAGGGATGGCTTAGATTTTTCATACCTGGTCTTTTGCATACTGGCTAAAGTCTTTGCTACCCTCATAGTGAATTTTTAGGTTGAGTCCCTTACTAGACATTCCAAAACAGCAAGCTCAAACACAGATTATGATAAAATCATGGTAGCACTACTCAATGCTAGGAGTCTAAAGAGAAAGATTTCAGAAGTTGAGATTTTCCTACAACTCAGACAGTTTCATATTTGTCTAGTTACTGAGACATAGCTTCAGTACAATGATGGCACTCTTGCTATACCAGGGTTTAGCACCTATCATGCCTTCAGCCCCTCAATTAAAAAGACTGTGGTCCTGCAGCTTCCTTATTATCATTGTTGTTATCTTACACTAAAAACACGTTAAAGAAATCTTCTTTTTAGCTCTTTCAGTGCATCATTTTGCTGTCTCCTACAGACTTTTCTACTCATGGGGCATGGGCTGTGGTAGTTTCATAAATGGGTACATTGATGCCACCTTGGAGGTATTTGCTCTTTCCCCATGAATGTGCGATCTTAGAGATGGTATATATAGTTGGGGGGTGAGCCCCCCACTTTGGTGGGTTTTAATCGCTTTGTTGTGTGTATGTTGTCCTGGTGGCCAAGTGGTTAATTTCCCGGTGAACATTTTCGGTGGTTTAAGTTTTCGCATAAATAAAGATTTGATATTGCTGTCTCAGTGAAACGGCTTTCTCTGATATGGCTTTTGATATTCTGAAGTAGACACATATATATATATATATGTGCGTGTGTCTATATATAGATATATATATATATATATATATATATATATATGTAGAGAGAGAGAGAGATTTGGAGAGTAGTGTCTGTTAAAAATCAATATGACCATTACATTTCTGTGATTCCTTCCAAGTCAGCAGTATTGTAACTTCTCAGCAAGGGAACATTCTGCTAGTACAGTAGGTGTATGTTTTGTACTAAAGTACCTCATTAGAAGTCCATGATTCTTTTATTGCAATTTGTCTTCAGGGCTGAAATATAGTCACTTAAATACAGCTAGTAAAGTCTGCATTTCAGAAGGCTTTTACTGTCAGTCTAGCAATGTGTCTACTTTCCACCTTGGTGTACTGAAGAAAAGGCTGATGGTAGGTGATTTATGAAAGCAAATATCAGTCACAGGATCACTTCTGGTTGATTATTAATATAGCTGGGTGGTGGGGGGAAAGGATCTGTCAAAGTGCCATATGGCTATTACATTTATGTGATTCTCTCACAGTCAAAGGTAGTATGCCCTCTTGAAAGTTGGACATTCCATTGGGACAGTGTGTTTGGTAACAAATACCTTGTAATAAAAGTTTGATTTTTTTATTACTATTATTATTATTATTATGAGCAGTCTTTGTGGAACTGGCATATACCCTTTTATTTACAGCTGGGAAATTCAGGTTTTCAGAGGGCTTTTGTAGTTGCAGTCTGCCACAGGGTTGCCAGATTTCCAACCAGCCAGGTAGGGACAAAAAAAAAGGTCTTTCACGGCAAGTGAAGACCAAAAAAAAAAAAAAAGGTCTTTAATACGGAACAGAGTTCTACATTAAAGAACAGTAGCTCTGCACTAAGCACGGAGCTTCTCGTGTTTAATGCATTGCAGTTCCGCATTCAACACAAGTAGCTCCGTGTTTAGCGATTTTTGATTAGCCCGTATACCGGCATACGGGCCAATTAAAAATCGTTAAACACGGAGCTACTTCTGTTTAATGCGGAACACAAGAAGCTCTATGTTTAGCAATTTTTGATTGGCCCGTATGCCACGTATACAGGCCAATCAAAAAAAAAAAACAAAAAAAACAAACAAAGCAGAGGCTGGCCGGGATTTAAACCGGCAGGGCAGGACTCGGGATCAGGCTGCTGATCTCGGGAATGTCCCGCCCAAATAGGGACGTCTGGCAACCCTGATCTGCCACTATGTTTCATGACCATCTGGGTGCTATTCGACCTCTTCACAAAAGAGCTGGGGACAGCTGATATATGAAATCAAATGACTGTTGCAGGATCACTTTTCATTGATTATTGGTATGATTTGTTGGGGGGTGATCATATCCATCAAAGCAATATGACCATTGCATTATTTCTTCACAGTCAGATGCAACATATCCTATCAGAAGGGGCACAATACTCTGGAGCAGTATGTCTGTGTTTCATACCACCAGGATTCCTTATTACAAGTCCCAGAATTTTTTAATGTGAACCACCTTCAAGGAGCTAATACATATCTTCTTACACACAGCTTACACAGCCAGATTGTCAGAGTCTTAACACCATGTCTGGTTTCACTTTGGGAATATTTAAACTCTGCAGAAAAGTTTGGGGGCATGTATGAAATAAAATAGTAGTTTCAGGATCACTTCTGATTCACTGATGATATGGTTTGTTGGGGGACAGGATCTGTCAAAGAGCTATATGACCATTATATTTATGTGATCTCTTCACAGTCAGAGGTAGTGTGCTCTCTCAAAAGTAGCACACTCAACTCAGATATCATGTTCATGTTTTGTAGCAAAATATCCTTTTACAAATCCTGTATTTTTTTTTCTTTTTTGTGAGGTATCTTCAGGGATCTGACACATGGCTTCTTATATACAGCTAGTAAATCTAGAGGTTCAGGGGGTGTTTGTTGTCACAGACTGGTACTAAATTTTGTTTCCACCTGAGGGCTATTTGACCTCTGCAAAAAAAGCTGAGTAAAACTAATGTCAAGAATATATATTTACTAAGTTCTCAGTATCTCAGAAGTGAAAACATCATATATTTTCTAGAAAATTGTATGCTTAAGTTGTAATATGCAGTGGCTATGATGTCATGCTTTCTAGCAGCTAAAGCTGAGAGTCAAATTCACAAATGTGCTGCACTGGAAGCTCTGTGATTAGAATTACAGTCCTAAATGTGTTTTGTAGTCAAATGCCATGTAATTATCTGAAAGGTTTGTAATAATCTCAAAATCAGACAAAAGGCTTGAGTTCACAGGCTCCTCCCTGATAAGTTCTGTTTGAGCAGGGGAACCAGGCTGGCATGCCCTATTTCCCCTTTATTTGCATTATATTTAGAACTATTAGCAAAGAGAATAAGGGACTCAGAAGTTAAAGGATATAAATGGTATGGTAGTCAACAAAAGCTGGCTTTATTTACATCTGATATTGTTTTATACCTAATAAACCAGAAAAGGACATTTCAGTGTTGTGGAACACTATGAGACAGTTTCAAAGTCTTTTTGAGATACAAAATTAACGAAGATAAAACAAAGGCAATAGCTGTAAACTATGTGCCTACACACAAATTGGTTCAGCAATACCTATATTTATGGGGACATGATAAATTGACATACTTAGGAGTATGGATTAAAAAGTATTCTGTTATGGCAGCTAAGGATATGTGGGAACAGACTAAATAAAAGATAATAGAAAAACTGAGAACTTGGAAGCTCTTTTTAAGGATACAGATAGCAAGGTACAAGGAGCCATAATGTTTTTAGTCTCCTGGTCTAAAAACATTGTGAGGCATATTTTTATCAACCAGAGGAGAATTTGTGGATAGCAATTAATAAAGAGTTAAAGGATTTTATCTGGGAGGGGAAGTCAGTAACAGTCAAGTGAGATACGTTGATCCTTCCAATAAAACAAGGTGGTTTGGGATTGCCTGATTTGAAGGGGTATTTCAGAGCTACACAGTTAAGGCTCTATGCAGCACAAGCAGAAAGTTATAATTCAAAGTAGAAAGGGATAATGATGAAAGTGGGGGGGGGGGCTGAAGAAACAAGGAGAGACCGGGATTTTGGTTGCAGATCCTTAAGGAGAATAACAATAACCAGGTCTATATTATTTCAGCGAACATGTACAATACCGAACGCTGTTTAATCGACCCAATAAAGTCAAAATCCCTAAATCGCGAACACACAGAACAGCAATTATTTTCCCCGGGAAAAAAAAATCACTGGGCCATGTTCGGGACTTTGCCATTTTTTCCACTGTAGTGTGATCCCAGAGTTGGTATATTTAAGTAGGGGGGTGTTTGGATTTTTTTTTTTTTTTTTTTTACGGATCAGAAATTTTTTTCTCTGGGGAAAAATTGCTGTTCCGTGTGTTCCAGATTTAGGGATTTCGACTTTATTTGGTCGATTAAACAGCATTCTGTGAAATAATATACACCCCAATAACTAACCATACAGAATATTATATTCATAAAGTAGCAGAAAATATTCTAAGAACTAAGCTGACGTGGGAATGGAGAAAGGATATTCTGCCAATAGAGCTGACTGCAATTAAGGATACAGACAATAGGCACGAGGGAGCTGGCATTTACTGGAGAAAACTAACAAAGGAACCACGGTATTGGAATCAAACAATAAGAGAGGAAAGGGAAAAGAATGGGAAGTGGCCAATAATTTATTTGGAATGCAGGCTAGAGATCACCTTCCCTATCATGGATTGATATCGGAGTATAGTCAAAGAGAAAGAAATAAGGGGATCCTAAGTGAAAGACCAGCACTTGTAGAGTTTTTAGTAGAATGTAGGGCAGAAGCTGCTAATTACTAGAGCATATATAACATTGCATGATAACTATAAGAATCTATCAGAAGAGGTTAGAAAGTACTGGGACGAAAAACTGGATAAGCAATTCACAAAGAAACAATGGGGAGATACATGTATGACTCCCAAATATGCAACAAGTTCTATAACATTTAGAATCTTTGTTTAAAAGAGTTTGTATAGGTATCTTTATACCCTAAGTAGACTCCAAAGAATTTTCCTGAGGTAAATAGCAAATGTTGGAATTGTGTGGGAAAGAAAGTGAATATTGGGAACATATTTTTGGAAGTGTAATGAGTTGGCTGACTTTAAAAATTCCCTGCAGACTACTCTATCAGAAATACTGGGTGAGCAAATTGGTATAACTCTGGAAATTATTTTTTTGAGCTGTGATACAGAATTAAAATTTCCTAGACATAGTAAGGCCTTGCAGAGTCTAATTATGCTGGCTGCCAAAAAAAGTAATTACTAGAAAATGGAAATCAAGGTCTAAAACCAACTGTACTAGAAGTAGTAAATATAGTAACATAGATAAAAATAACTGGAAATGGGATCTTTAGAAAAGGGCGGGAGCAAATTACATAGAAAAATAGTTATTATGAGTACAATACATGCAGAATAATATTTTGTATGAGGATTAAGATTTAAAAGAATGCAGGATTTGAATTAGCTATGTAATGTTTGACTGACAATAATTGGCTAATTATAAATAATATATGATGTTTGCAACTAAAAATGTCAGTGTGGTTTGTTTTTTATTTAAGTACATGTATGATTGCCTATGCCATAACTGATAATTTAATAAAGATGTTTTTTGTTAAAGAAAGAAGAGCTTGAGTTCTTGTGCCTTTACTGCCAGTCTGGCATTTTGCATTGTACTCGGTTTTCAGTTTTCACTAGGTGCTGCTCTTCTGAACTTCTATTCAGTATACAAAGCAAAATAATGGCTTAAGGTACTTCTTTACTGAGACATTAATACACTTGAAATAAATATCTATATTTCATCAGAAAAAAATTACGATGCCCTGCTTTCAAGCAGCCAAAGCAATGGAAATATGCAGAACTAAGAAGCTTTGAGGCTAGAACTGCAGTTGTAAGTGTATTTCATAACTGAACATGCTGTAGTTGTCACCTGAAAGTTCCATAATGCAATTTCAAAGGAAGACAAAAATATAACTTCAAATACAGATTCCAGTGGCTTTATTTCATGAGCCTTTAGTGACACAGTTTAACATTTTGTGTTACACTCAGTTTTCATTTTGAGTGTTAGAGTACTAAGCCAAAGTTCACTATAATTACAATAATGGCCTTCTTTACTGAGGTGCCAGTACACTGTTTTTGCCATTGACTGGACTTGACCCCCCCCCAGTTTAGCTCACTTGCAGTAAACTTAATTATAAGACAACACAATTGTACATGTGTCTATAAATCAAAAAGCATCAGATGTGCACTCAGTAGCCAAATGTCATGATACAGTAGTATTCTGAAGAAATTGCTGTAAGACTTTATGTGGATACAGACATATAGTCCTTTATTGCTAGGTACTACCAGTAGTCTCATGTAGTCATTTAGATGCTCTGGTTTTGCTATTTGTTTAATAAAATTTACATTTTGTATTTTTTCATCCTGACAAATTTTACATATCTCAATCATATTGTTGGTGTATTCTTATGAAATAAGAACTAAAAATATACCATTTTGTACGGAAAAGTAATATGTTATGTAATTGTTATATTATAGCAAAGTGCACATATTCTACATGCTTTCCAAACATAAAAATCATCAGAACCATGGCAAACAGGGTAAAAAATGAATTTATTAAAATGTTGGCTTGGAACGTAAAATAAAAATTCAAGATTCAAACTCAAGTGCAAACTTTTGCCAGTAAGGCTCCTTCAAGCTAATAAAAACATAAGACTTTAGACAACACTTATCAAGGTGAATCCAAATCAAGTGATCTAATGCACCTGTTGGTTAAGCTGAAATAACAGAGGTTTTAAAAGTAATCAAACAAGATAAAAAAGTGATCAAAAGAGAAGGGTGTAAAATAGGCTCATGGGCAAGTACTAGGCTAGCTGCCCTTGCAGGCCATTTTAAGCCTAGCCAATTTCCTTCAAAGGTAAGAATCCCCTTGTGTCTGTAAGACAAACACTTTAACCATTATAAAACAAAACAAATGCAACTCCAAAGGCAAATGGTCAGCAATTCAAAAGTAACAAAAAATACATTTAGTGAGACCAACGCATGTCCAAATAGAACATAAAAATAATAAAAGTTGGTGAGCGCTTTCACAACATAAACAGTTGCTTCATCAGACTGATTTAATGTTACACTCTAGTGAAACACTTAAATAAGACAGTGTCACCAATCACAGGAGGCATAACAAAGCATTACAATCAATCGTAGTACACATTTACTATGCATCTGATGGCCATTCAAATTTCACCAGACGTAACAAATAAGACCAATGAGAGAAAACTTAAAATAAAACATTACCACCAATGATAATGGTGAATTATTTAAGTTTAGAGTTCTGGCGCATTGTTATAACTGTCATGTAGTTTATCTTGCTACCAAGCATTTCTTTAGTTAAACAAACATAAAAGAATATGAGTGCTTTCACTTAGAACCACTACACTTCATCAGACGGTTCTACGTGAAAGTGCTCACATTCTTTTATGTTTGTTTAACTAATAAAATGCTTGGATTATATCTGCCGTGTTTGTTGCTCACTAGTTTATTTTTATTTGAGTCGATTCATACTACTTGGAGAGCTGCTTAATTGAGAGTTGTGAATTGGTTTCCATCATAATCCTGTTGAATTTACTAAAATTTAACCAGTGTTTCAAACTCAAACCTATACAAAGGGAGTTAGATGATAAAGCAGAAACAATAACAAAATTTGCATCCACTAACAAAAAAGGCTAATAAGTTCTAACCAAATAAGCAACAAAATCAGACAAAACTGTACACTTAGTAACAAAATAATTATTAAATTTATTCTTGACTCCAAAGTTTTGTATCTACCCTAGATGGGAAATTTGCTGACTTCTAAGATGGCTGCATACCGATCAACAGATTAACTTCAGCTCTCCCAGTGTGAAAAAAGAAGCAGAGATAGGGACCAAGTAACTCTGCCAGATTTAGTAAATTCAGTTACTGGCTAGTAAAGTACACTGCCTGGATACCAGCAAGGAAGAAACATAAGAGATCCTGAAAGAAAATTAACTAGAAAAGGTAAACAGAAAACACTCACTGGGAAGATTCCTGCAGTTGTTCAGCAAAAAGCAGTTCAAGCTCCAATTGTGGTGCAAGACATGGCTTTCAATAATCTGGACAAAAAATAAATCAAATGTGGTAGCTGGTCGAAGCGGATTAAAATAAATGAAAGATTAAAGGAGTATATCAACTCATATAATAAAAGGCTGGAAAATGGAAGAAGCTTTCAACAGCTATTTAAATAAGCTGATAAAACTGCTTAAATCACAGGTCAAAATGAAGACAAGGCTCACTGAGTACACCACCACTCAAGAAGAGCTGTTTCAAAAAAATGGTAGAATTAAAGGACAGAGCACACAGGGTTAACCTGAGATTTTCTGCTGTACTAGAGAAACTGGAAAGAAAAAACTGTATTAATTTTATGAAACCACAAATAAGCAACTGGACTGGTATTCCACAATAGATTTGTAGGGCACATCATGTGCATGGTCCAAACCTGGCCAACAGAAAGCAGCCAAGACCTGTATTAGTAAAGATGAAATCATACCAGCACAAAGAGTTGAGTATTAAAAATTGAAGACAGCAGAGTGTTTGTGAAATATGGTTATTCACTGTACACCAGGCAGAAGAGAAGCAAATTTATCACAGCAATCACTGAATGTCAAGTTGCAGGTAGGTCTGAGATTGATCAGAATATTTTTTTCCTGGAGGATTAAAGTCAGTTTTTGATGCAAAACAGATTAAGGAGGAAATACAGAAGTTTGTCCAACAAAAAAGAACCAACAAACAGAAGGAGACTATGCTTTTCATTCTTCTGAAAATAAAGTTGCTACTGGACAGCGCAGTGGTGCAGCAGTAGCATTGTCACTTCACAGCAAGAGGATCACTGGTTTGATTCTCAGCTGGGGTCCCTTCTGTGTGGAGTCTGCATGTCCTTCCTGCATTCATGTGGGTTTCCTCCGAGTGCTCCAGTTTCCTCCCATGTTACAAAGACATGCGTCTGGTGCATTTCTCCTCGGGCCTCCACTGAAAATTGACTTTATTCCAAGTCAGACTTTCCCGGTTAACAAATGTTAAATAAATAAAAATAAAATAAATAAAAATTAATAGAGAGACTTTGCCAGCAAAACTGTTTCTAATGTTCCAAATGAAAATGGTTGAGAGAAAGAAAACAAAAAGCACAGGCGTTGACTAGTACAATCTGGAGCTCCTTGGACTTGAACTGGAGTCTGGGATTGGGAGATGGAGGTGAACAGGCAAAAGACCAGCAACACTGAACTTAGTGAATAAATATGAGGTTATAAAACACCAATCACATCTGTGAAATATGGCTTTACAAGAAAAAGTGGAAAGATTGGACCTTTGTTGTCACTGTTAAACTTGTGGGGGACTAAACAGTGTATACCCCACTTCACATCATTAATGTTTGGAAGGACACCAGGGGGAGGAAAAAAGAATGAACTGTAAGCAAAACAATTTGTATTTGTATAAAACATTTCATGATATAAATTGCATGTTCTATAGTAAAACATTTTCAGTCATTGCTGTATGTGAAAAAGATACTAAAGAAAGCAAGTAACTTCTTATTTTTTAGTTTTAAGAAATGTAAGCATTACAATGTAAAATGAAAAGAAAGACTAGACAAAAGCAAGTTTAAGTTAGTATGCTGCAATCTTGGTTTGTTGAGGTGGGAGATTAGGTATAGAAGTGCACATATTATAATATATGAAGAGTTGGTATGTTTTCTCTTACTTTTGTGAAGGTGAATATCTGGATTATTGGCTTAATCTAATAACAATTTTTGTGTGTGTAAGCAAGTAAATAAGAGAATACTGAATGTAATGAAAAGTTTTCCATTTGAAAAAAATGTTCATTTTGAGATGCCTGCAGCTAAAGGCAGATGTACATTTTATTCTTAGGTTTCCATAGAGACAAGCTGACCAGTACAATAAAAGCCAGGGAACTTTTTTAAGTCTAAAAGTTAATGTTTTCTGATGACACACAAGCTGTTTTTCACATCTGGGAGTGAAATAAATATAAGACAAAAACAGACAGCAACAAGGGTAAGTAGAAGCTCAGCTGCACCATGCTTCTTAGTGTGGATAACTTCAATTTTTTGGTTAGGTTATGCCTATGTGTCAATTTGGGACAACTATCAGGAGGGTTAAATTACATTATTTGGAGATGTACAAATTTTTGTGTATTCCTTTTAAGTTTATAGGTTATAGGGATGTGCTGCGGGATGTGTGTATGGGGATGTGCTGTGGTGTGTGTGTGTGTGTGTGTGTGTGTGTGTGTGTGCGCGTGTGGGCACGCGTTTTGTTTGAGGGTTTTCATTAAAACAAAAAGTCTTATAAAAAGTGGCATAGAGATGACTGCCAAACATTAGTGAAAGCATGCAAGACAGAAGCTGAGAAGAGACATTTAAAAAAAACTGTTGTGTATAATAGATGTGAATAACTTCTTCATAATGTCTACACTATCTATATTATTAAGAAACATTAAATGCCTCAAAGGTCTAGACAAAAAGGAAAAAGAGTACTGAATTATATTAAGAAATGCAGAGTGCAATCAGCAATGTTACAGGAAACACACTTGTAAAGAAATAAGCATTACAATTTGATAAAGAAAGGCTAACAGAACAGATATTCAGCAAAGTATCAATGGCAAAGGAGAAGAGGAGTACCTATACTAATTGCTAGAGTAGCTCCAGTAGGGATACAAGACAAAAATAAGATAATAATGGTAGATTTATAGTAGTAAGGAGCTACCGGCAAGGGAGAAAGAGTAAGAATACGCTGTCATGTATTTATATTCCACCTAAAACTGCTATTACGAAGCTTATAAAAATTTTAGGAGAAACAATCAGCTTTCAGCAGGGAATATTACTTATATGTGGGGACTGGCATTTTATTTCCAACACAGAAGGTGTATCTAGGGGAAAAGGAAACATATAACAAAAAAGGGTAGATGTATGAAGAAATTTATGAAAATATTTGGTATGGAAGATACAAACTCAGTAGTAGGCCCTCTGAGAGAATTTACATATTAGTCCCCAATGTACAATAACTTGGCTAGACTAGACAGAGATTATATCTCAGAGGAACATGTGCATTTAATTGAAAGCTTTGACACACATCCAGTAACTACTGCAAGTCATGCACCAATAACAACTAAGATAAAAATACTGGTTAATGAAGTAAAAAAAAGAGACAGTGGCAATTCCCCACCTACCTGTTAAAAGGCAAGGAATTTAAGAAATGGATAGTAGAAATTATTTGAGAGGTATTAGGGAAGACAGAAATTTCTTCAGAAATTACAGCTAGTGAGTGGAATAAAATGAAAGTGAAGTTTAAGAGTAGAGTAAACATAGAAAATATATGGTTAAGAAATAAGAAATTATTTAGCGGGCTTAGCAAAGGTTAAAATATTGCAGAATAGTGAGAATCTCACAGAATAAGAGATGTCACAATTGCACAGTGGTACACAAAAAATAAGAGAGTATCTGGATAATATGTATGATGTATGAATTTAGAAAGATCGCTGTTAAGCAACTGTTTTTTGATAATAATTCTAGAGTACAAAAACTTTTAGCACAACAACTTAGACAGCATAAAGGAGAAAGGGTTGTTTCCCTGGAGCAATATAACAAACGGAGCCTATAATTAAAAAGAGAAACATTTCTAAATAAAAGAGCAATGCTGTTTCTCATCTCTTCCCACTAATTAACTTGTGTTATTCACAGTTTGCAAAGGAATTCTTTTGCAACTTTTTTAACTGACCCTAGCCAATAACTCCTAAGACTCCAACAGAACAGAAATCTTAAAACAAAAGTAATACTAGAATAAGATACAAAATAGAAGTGATCAAGCCTTAAATGAAGAGTTTCAATTCAAAATAAAGTGCAGCCACAGATCTGCAATAGTCAGAGCAAGCAGGCCAAACAAACCAAAATAACCAGAGATCCTGCACAGGTGTCAGAGACAATTTGGAAATGTTATTAAAATTTGTATAAAGCAAACAAATGTAGAAATCAAGAAAGAGCAGAAATGAAAATATTTATGAAAGACTTAAGTATGCCATGGTTAGAGCTACAGAAGGCTCAACAATTAACAGTTAAGATAGAAGGATATGAGACAGAAATGGTGACACACAATCAATCTGCAGGAAAGCCTCTAGGAATAGATGGTATTCCTTTGGAAGTTTTGAAGCTAGGAGAGAAGAAAGAGATAACGATCTGGAAGGTTTTAACAGCATTTTAAAATGAGGAGAAGCTCCAGCATCTTTGAAGAAAGCTGAGGTGGCTGTAATACCCAAACACAATAAAAACCCATAAAATCCAGCTTCATACAGGTCCATTTCCATTTTAAGCATGATTATAAACTGTTTCTGTCTATAATAGCTAAATGAATGACAACATTGACAGATATGGATCAACTTGGTTTTGGGGAAGGCAGGCAAACATTTGACAATATTAATAGAATAATGACAATCCAGATGGAAGTAATGTATAAGAAAATACCACTGTTTTTGGTGGGTCTTGATGCAGAGAAAGCAACTGACAGAGTAGGCTTTTATTATTAGGGCAATGGAAGCATTTGCATTGCTTGATAAACTAATAAGGTTAATTAGGAGGCTGTATGACGGATTCAAGGCAAAAATTAAAGTGAAAGGGTTCCTTTCTGACAAGTTGTATCAGAACAAAGGATCTAGGCAGGGGGGACCTCTTTCCTCTTTCTTATTTGCTTTATATTTAGAGCCATTGGCAAAGACAATAAGAAACTCAAAAATTCAAGGATATAATTGGTATGGTATTCAAGAAAAGCTGACTACTGGATAGCAAGCTATAAGCAGTGAAAATGTTTTAGTCCCTTTAGTTTTATATACAGATCAGGCATATGTTTATCAAGCAGAGGAGAAGCTGTGGTCAGTAAGTAATAAAGAGTTGAAGGACTTAATATCGGAGGAGACAGAACAAAGGTCAAGTGCAACGAGCTGATCCTTCCAATGGAGCAAGATGGATTAGTATTGCCTGATTTGAAGGGATATTTTAGAGCTACACAGGTAAGGCTCATACACATAAAACAAGCAGAAAGCTATAATTCAAAATGAAAAGGATGATAATGAAACAGGGAGAATTTGAGTAATAAGGAGAGAGCAGGATTTTGGATGCAGATCCTTAAGGAGAATAACAACAGCCACACAGAAAATAACATGAATGGTTAAGGAGAAGTGAATCCAAACCAAGAGATGAAAGGTTAATATTGGCAGCCCAAGACAGTGGGCTATGTACACATTGATTTACAAAGTCCGTTGAACATGTGGGAGAAACAGACAAATGTAGGTTTTGTAAAACCAAACTGGAAACAGTTGCACACCTTGTTGCAGATTCCAACATACTAATGGCAGAAGGACTGTATACTGAAAGGCATAATAATGTGGCAAGATTGATGTACTGGGGATTGTGCAAACATTATGGTATTGAAGTGGCTGAAAAACACTGGAAACATGAGCCAAAAAGCATCACAGAAAATGATGAAGTTCATATCACACAGGACCACCCATTACCAACAGTTCAAAAGATAGATGCTAGAAAACCGGATACAGTGGTTCAAGAAAAGAAGACAAGAGTAGCATTGTTCATTGAAATCACCACACTCGGTGACTACAGTGTCTTGGGTACAGAGACACACAAAGTAATAAAATATCAGGATCTGCAGGCAGAAACGAGAGCAATGTGGAAGAAAGATTGTCTTATAAAAAAGAATCTACAATCGTATTTAGATATGTTACCAATCCATGTAACTCTGCACGAATTGCAGAAGAAGTCATTACTGTACACATTTTGGGTGCTCCAAAGAGCACTTTTGGCTGACATCAAAGATTGAAACAATACTAATTTCATGAACTTTAATCATAGTTTGACTTGGGAATGGGGTCGATTCCCGTCATGGAATTAGAAACCCAAAAGACTTGTAGAAATTAAAAAGAGTGAAAATATCATACATAAATATTATATTCATAAAGTAGCAGAATGTATTCTAAGAACGAAATGCACACAAAAATTAATAAAGAAGATCTTACCAATAGAAATGACTGCAATTATGGGTACAGAGAATAGGCTAGAGGGGTCTGGAACTTACTCTAGAAAACTGGCAAAGGAGCCAAGGTACTACAAGCAAATAACTAGAAAGGGAATGTTAGTCGAATGGTAAAATGCCAAGAAGACATTTAGATTGCAAGCTAAAAAGTGCCTTCCCTATCATGAATTGAGTATAGGCAAAAAGAAAGGGATAAGGGAAACCTAAACAACGGGAAGATACATGTATGCCTCCCAAATATACAACAAAGTCTAGAAGATTTAGGATTTTTTATTGGAAGTGTTTGCATACGTATTTTTATACCCCAAGTAGACCCACAAAATGTTTCCTCCGGTAGATAGCAAACGTTGGAGGAGTGACGAGGAAGAAAAAAGTACCTGGGATCATATGTTCTGGGAGTGTAATGAGTTTGCTGACTTTAAAAATTCCCTACTGAGTACTCTGTGAGAAATATTGGGTAAGCAAATTAGTGTAAGTAAGAAAAAATATTTATTTATTTTTTAGCTGGATACAGGATCTGAATTCCCTTATCTCTAATTCTGGTGGCTTCCAAAAAAGCAATTACTAAAAAATAGAAATCAAAGTCTAAACCAGCTGTATCTGAAGTACTGAATATTGTAACAGAAATAAAAGAACAGCATATGGAAATTTTAGAAAAGGGTAGCAGCAAATTACATGGAAAAAGAATGGAAATTGTGGGAACAATAAATGCAGAAACAATGTTTTGGAGGAGTGAGGTTTAAGGGAAGGCAAAAATTGATCCATTTATGTAATGTTGAATTATTGACAAATATACAAAGAATATATGTGCTGTATAATCTTTGCAACTGGGAATATGTTAATATGCCTTTTTATTTTATATAGAAGTTTGCCTATTGAATTATCACTTGAGACATAAAGGTGTTAAAAAAAAAAAAAACAGAAGGTGATTCTACATATCCTTAGCGTAACCTTACCCATGGACATTGGTGTCATTTGTATCTAAATGCAAATACTGACTGTCTGGGCGAATAGGAATAGAGATGAAAACAGACAAAATATCTTTCACAAAAAAGATGGCAGCTGTCAGCAGGATAGCACTCAGTATTGTCAGTACTGTCACCAGGTTAGGTACTACAGGGAAAGTCAGTACTATTTCTGCATTAACTGATCTTAAATCTTGTATAAGCCTACAGGTGTCCTTGCCTTTTTTTGTTTTTTTTCCTGGCAATATAGGTATACTACATGCACTTCTGGTCAGGCTATTATTGCTTGCTGGAGTAATGCAGAAATGACAGGCTCAATTCCTTTCTCTGCTTCAGTTGATAAATGATACTGAACTACCATTGGTAGATGCTCATAAGGTTTTAAATGACTATTACTAGTTCTACATCTTTTATGAGCCCTACCTCATTGTCATGGGTAATCCACAGATGCGGAAGGAAGGTTTCAAGTCCCTCCAGATCAGCCATAGTAGAGGTCTGTTCTTATCTAAGTACTGCAAAGAATGTGTCTTTGTCTGCATAAATAGATGAGTACAGACCCAGATAGGAAGGTTCATTTGGAATACCTAAGAAAATTCCTTTCAGTGTGCAGAATACAGTAAAATCTTAATTCACACAATAAATCTCTACCCAAAAGGTTTAATGGGGCAATATTTCCTACAATAAAAGCATGTTGCTCATTTAATGGACCTTTCTGAATGTGGGTAGGTTTTGTCTCTGGATAATCCAAAGGAATCCCACAGACCTCCACATCCCAAACCAATTTCATGGAGAGTGGGACATGTTCTTCATTTAATGAAATTATCGTAGGTTGAGTTGCTGCTATGTCAACAAGAAAAGGAAGAGTAGAACTGCACACTGTAATACTAACAAAGAGACTTCCTTGATCCCCTGGTGCCAACGGAAGTAGCTGTACATCCTGTGCATGTCTGTCCCAATGATATTGCTGCCATCTTGGTGTATGACCAATATACTAGTGGTACCAATAATTTATAGAAAGAGGAGACACATCTTACATCTCCTTTTTTCAAAAGAAAATATAAATGACCTCATGTGGCAGAATTTTGCAATATATTTCCTTAAAGTCTACCGATTTAACACTCTCTGATAATGTGCTTATTTTTCCATAATTTTTATTGCTATGTTTTTTAAACATATGTTTTGAGTGATATCTCCACATTCCTACTGGAGGCAGGAAGAGTTATGTCCTATTTGGTATTCAGATTTTATGCTAACTAGACACCCAGATTTTTGTTTGGATGTACCTACTTTCAAGGGCCTTGTCCCATTTTCACTGCCTGCAGACTGAGAGTTATGCCATTGAACCTTGTGTCTTTGTAAAGACTAAATGGGAGATGCTTTCTTAGCTCATGGTAATGAACATTTTGCCTCATCACTGCAAAATTATCTCTTTCTCCCTGTTGTTACTGAAATGTGTTATGCAGTATAGCACACCTTTTCAGGCCTCTCAGAAATCCTTCTGGCAGTCAGGAACAGACTACATTTCTGTATCCGCAGCTGGTGTAGGATAAATAGCATAAAAAACAATCAAATATTATGGAAAGGAGTGAGTGGAAGAAGGCTTGGGCCTGTGCAACTGGGCAGAAGAAAGATCAATGACATTATCGAAATCCAGGCATGCATAAATAAAGTGATCACTGAAAATGGTGTTTACAAAATAATCAGGAAGATACTGGAAATCCCTGTTGCAAAACCTAAGATATTTAATGTAAAACACAGTCAAAATGGGCTTATATGACATCAGAACTGGTGGCCATTTCAAAAAGACAATTTGTTTTACAAAAGAAATTTTAAGGCTAAGAGAATTTGCATCAATGTGTGTATATATATATATATATATATATATATATATATATATATATATATACACATACATCAACAGGAAAGAAGAGTTCTTCAGCTGAAGCTTTCATACTAAATGGCTTCTGGAGTATTTGGATGACAATTATTTCAAGAAAAAGCATATTCTGTCTTTTAACTACTTCATTTTGAATATACTATCTAAAGCTTTTATTTAAACTTTTAATTTTTTGAGACATAAATAATGTTGGCGCCACAGTGTACATTGTAAAAAGAGGCACTTTAAAAGGTGAAACGTAAGCAATGAAAAAGGATGAAAGCTTTCCTGCTCTCCTCAAATACTTCCTACCTTCCCCTATACTCTGCTTACTGTCTCTATACCACAGTACTAAGAACTCCACAAAACTGCATACAGGGCCTACCTCTGGATACATTTAAACTTGCTTAGCACAAAATATTGTCAATTTATACTGTCTTATGTGATGTCTCTGCTGACTGTATTGTTACAGTGGAGTTTTTTTTCTCCCAAGGCATATAAAACTGCCATTCAGGGCCTAATATGTATAAATTAAGCTAGCTTGAACAAACCATTGTAAATGTGTTCTTGTATGAAATATCTTGGATTGTAAAAATACCACTGTACATATTGTTTAATTGTGGAGCTTTTCTCGCCGGGACTCCGCTGTAAATGGACCTCATTCCAGTCGGACTTTCCTGGTCAACAAATGTAAAATAAATAAATAAAATTTAGGATGAATTGTGATAAGGTGAAACACATCAAATATACCATATTACAGGAAAGGCAAAAGACAAGTGATTCATCAAAGGCAACCCTGATCGGAGTAAGTGTGGGGGGGACATGGGGTATTTAGATACAGAATATACAGTCAGTAATTGCCCATTTCTCCACTGTCCACCTCTCCTGAATACAGATGCCTTCCAGTCACTTGCCCCAGTATTCAGTGGAAGTCTTGACATCAGCACACCCAAGCATAAATGTCATACCTTTCTCCTAGGAGAAGAGAGCAGGCAAGCACTTTTTTATTCCTCTCTATCTACCCTAGCCAGTACCTCCAATGTACACAGAACCCAAATCACAATCAAAGTTTTACCACTATATGGCATTCAGCCAACTGAATATTGTTAAAAAAAGATTTTCTTCATCCTATTGCAGTGTAGCTACAGGAAGCTCACAATACCAAATTACATTTGTTGGATAAAGCACTCAGTGAACAGAATACTTAAAGATACATGTACCACCACCCCACACTCAATGAACAGAATATTTAAAGATCTGTGGGACAAGCTATCTCCATCAGCATAGATCCACTCTAAATAACGGAGTATTATTCAAACTGTCATGCAATTACTCAAACACAAAACACATAAACCTTGGGAGGTCATTTGTCAAAATAGGGACAATATCAAAAGTGCAAAATAAAAAAAAACTTTTTATGTTGATGGCAAGCATCTTGCTCCCCCCCAGACTATATATGGGTTTATAATCAGTGATCGAAAAGCATAAACATCAAATCACTATACACCAATTCCAGCATACTGAAAAAACACACACTTACCAAAAGGCAAATGTACAAAAGCAAATAAGATCATAAAAGGAAGACAGTATTCTTTTCTGAAATTATAAGATAAATCCTACCAGATTTACAGCAAACTTGTCTGAAGAGTGGTAGTGTTACAAAAAGGGTTTTCTAATGTAAGGTACAGGGTTATGGTTAGCACACATTACCAAGAAAATGGGCAGCAATGCATGGTAACCTTAACCCTACCACTACCCCATCCCTAACCCTGCACCTTACTTTAGAAAAAAAACTTTCTGTATCACTACCACTATCATTACCCAAGACATTAAGACTCAAACCACATGCATCAACACACAAGCACAACACTAATTTTATCCCCTAACCTAGCTCTTAATGCTAACCCTCATCTGTAACACTCTCACATCA